>NW_015150854.1:309342-403935 GCF_000732505.1 Cyprinodon variegatus
CCATCCATCCATCCATCCATCCATCCATCCATCCATCCATCCATCCATCCATCCATCCATCCTTATAGTATATTTTATTATATATTTCATATTTTAAGCCTAATCACTGTCTGACTATTTTCCCATTTTTCGAATTGAAAATTATAATTAAAAATATAAATAAATGTTGGAAAACTGATTTGGGAACTCATGGCATGTTACCTTTAAAATGTGCATCATCTCTGCTCAATGTTAAAATCTGGTAATCTTCCTAATGGAAGAAACTAAATTGTTATAATTATCTAATATGAAACAGCTAAAGAACATTCTTGGGCCTTTTTGACTGGTCAGATCTCGCACATTTAAGTAGGTCACCATTCTGGGTGGTAAAGTCTGAGAATGTTACTTTTAGTATGTCTTTTAACATAGCTATGGTGAACATTATGATTCAGTCTGAAGTGATTAAGTATATCATGTCCACCAGCGCTTACAGTGGGACTATATTAGATTAAATACAGGTAGCTAATTTCCTCCTCTGCATGGGTGAGTGGGAGTGTGAATGAAAGTGATGTAAAATTAATTTAGACCTCTAAAATTTTGATCGCGCTGAGGCTATTTTGGCTCTCATCATGACAAGTAATAGCAGGCTGTTGCCTTGCAACCTCGCAATATTAACTTCGTTTGCCTATAGGGCTTTCAGGATCAATTTCATTCAGCATAAATATCGCTTGATCTGTGAAACAAATTAGAAATAATAAAAGCCATAAATGGGCCCAAGCTCTATTGAGATGTCCCTTCCAGCCATGTGTCAGGACTGAAGACATTAATGATACACGGAGGAGAGAAAATTACCATCTAGGATATGTCCGAACCAGTAAACTGGTAAACAAGCTGGCCGTTAGGAATAGGGATGATTTGAATCAACAAGGGTGAACAGATATGGATACTCGACGCATTAGTGTTAATAGGAATAGATTATGGAGGGATTTCGTGGAGTGACCTTCAGTGCACTAATTGAAATAGTATTCCGAGTCAGCAGTGGAGTAATCAACTTAAACACAGAATCATAAATCATCATGAAAAGCGCTGTCACAACCAAGCCATTAGCCTCGTGTTTTTTCCCCCAGCAACCTCATGAAAATATCTGCCACAACGATCTGTAGGTTAATAGGAACAGAAATGGCATTTAGAGTCTATTTGGATCAAATGTACTGCAAGCTTGAAAGTAGAACTTTGCTAATTTGCAGGTAATGTGAATTGATGGAGTGAGGCTTGGAGATAGTTCAAGCTACGAGTCAACACAATATATAACTCTGTTGGAATAATGCATACGCTTGATAAAGCCTTGATCATAATGTGGCTTAGTGACAAGTCCTCAGCTCTTTCTGTGACCAGGGGACCCAGCAGTAGCCAGATACGTTATCAGGAACGGGTTAGGTAATCATGTCTGCTTACTGTGACCTTTGTCTTTTGTTATTAATTACAGCTGACAAAAAAAAAGTGCAATATATTCTGGGACCAGAGCTATACTTGTTTTCTCTGAGGATGTGTAGGAGGCAGCTGCTGTGATCACTGCACAGGCGCTGACAGCACTATGATTGGATCTGCAGTACTGATAGCTGTCAGTAGCTTTAATGGATCTTAAAATGTACCCACCCTGTAATGTTCAACCGTTATATATGCACATCCTTTCACATATATTTTAATGAAGAACTTTTTAGTTTCTCTTTCATTTATTTTTTGCCAACAGTCTTAAAGTATCCCACAGGTTGTCTATGGCTGAAGGATATCAAAAAATATCTCAGTGTATATAAATATATGATGATTCTATTGCTAAAAACTGCCATGGGGATATCAACTACAATCGGCCAGCTTTTATTTCCTGCGTGGCAGGTAAGGATGTTACGAATCCTTCCAAATGAGCCCAACATCAAAATAAATCAAATCCTAAGAACAACTCTATGGAAACAGTACTTTATGGTTCATCCTCAGGTTACTAGAAAGAGGAAGAGGTTTGTAGTCACCACAGTGTTGTTGAGCGTGGTAATTTGAGTCAGTAAGGGAGGGGGGGTTCCAAAGGTCCACAGTTATCTCCACCATTTTTAGTAATTAGGCATTTAAGTGTCAGAATTTATATATAACAGGCTGCACAGTGAGCCAGTGGGTAGCACCGCTGGCTTGCAGCAAGAAGGTTCTGGGTTGCTGCATGGAGTTTGCCTGTTCTCCCTGTGTATGCGTGTGTTCTCTGCGGGTACTCCGGCTTCCTCCCACAGTCCAAAAACATGACGGTTAGGTTAATTAAACCTGTTAGGTTAAATTATCATCAGATTCAGGGGCGATTTAGGAAATTTGGGGCCCTAGGCAAAAACAGGCACGGGGCCCTCTGATTTGAAAAGACAACACATAAAACAGACCCGTTATACAGATACAGAAATTCTAATAGAATAGACATTATTTCATATACGTTTTATCCCTAACGTCTTGTCCCTTTTCTTGTAGTTTTTCTTCTTTATGTTTTTATACTCAGCTGACTTTTCATGCTGTTTCAAAAGGAATTAAAGATTTTTTCCGATAGCTAAGCTCACTTTGCTGATTGCTCCTTCCTGTTTCTAAAAAGGCAACGGCTAAAGTAAAATAACACAGTCCTCCTTTTCACTTTAGACAAGCCATGATCTGCTTATCTGTTCTCCTTTTTGCATTTGTATGAAATAATAGCTGCATGAATCATGACAGCAGACAAGATAGAGGAGAGCAGGAGGCGGGGTTACAAATCTACCTGCTCTGGAGAGCAGAGTTCGCCGCTTTTATATTTTATTGCCAAAATCTCCACTAGCAGAAAAAATTCGCTAGATTTGGTGCTAGGGGCTTTTTTGAAATAAAAGTACTAGAGGGGTCCGAAAAGTCGTTAAATATAGCGACAAAAGCGCTAAGTTGGCAACACTGCTCTTCACATCATTCATTTTCAAATGGTTTGCTGCTGTCTGGTAGGACCTCGCTGAACATGTGCAGCAAATGGAGTGATCTAATGCGGTGGACACTGAAGGGGGGACGGGGACTAGGACACACTTACTGTAATACTCTAAGCATTCTGATCGCATATTAGCAAAAGGATTTTTATTAAAAACATGTTAGTAGAATTAAATATTAATGTAAACAGAGTTTTATGGGGGCCCCAGGAAGGCAACTGCCTATACAATTCAATTCAATTCAGTTTATTTGTATAGCACAAATTCACAAAACCTGTTATTTCAAGGAACTTTATAGTTCACCAGATCATAGAGTCAAATTGATTCAAAGTTTTCTTTCTAAAGAAAACCAGTTGATGCATCGACTCATTGACTCTTCAGCAATCCCACACACTAAACATGCTTGTAGTGACAATGGAGAGGAAAAACTCCCTTTTAACAGGAATAAACGTCAAGCAGAATCAGACTCATTGTGAGTGTGCCTAGTATTGCCTAATGGTAAACCCCCCCCTGCTTAGGTGTATGTGTGTGGGTGTGTGCATGGTTGTGTGTCTCTGTGTTACCCTGCGACAGACTGGCGACCTCTGCAGGGTGTACCCCGCCCCTCATCCGTAGACTGCCGGTGATAGGCATGAGCCCCATCGCGACCCTGAGAAAGGACTAAGCAGGAAAAAATGCATGGAAATAGATACATGGATTTATATATAACTTTATGCTTTAAATATTCAATCGAGAACTAAGATCAGAAACAATTACCATGCAAGCAGGATAACTTGTTGTGAGATTTGTGAATTCACAAACTCCTGAAAAATATAGCTTGCCTGAAGCCAATAGATGCATTAGGCTCCAATACAGAAATATGTTGGACCAGGGAAATGGAGTAATGTGTGTAACGTCAACCAGAAGCATAAGCAAAACAAAAATGAATGCACCAGTTTTAGTTAGAATACACTTTCTTTTTATTTTAGAAAAATATGCGAAAAGACACGTTTTTTGTCACTGTTGTTGGAAAAGATCTTTGCGCGTTCCTCCCAACCGGATTTGGTAAGAGTTTGCTTCATCAGTTAATTTCGGTTGTGAAACAAACCAAGAATGTGATACATCACAGCTGCTACTGCTGCTGTGATTGGCTAAATGCTTGACATGGGAGGCAGGTGACACTTGGTGATTTACCCAATATGCTTGAAGAATTGTACTGAATGTCGCTGCCTTTTGCGAACACTTTCCTCTGGAACCAGATGGAGGCTGTGTAGAATTCAAATTGAAATACAGAGATCAATCTGGCTTATGCCAAGTTAAAGTAACAGTAACAATTGCTTTTTGTTACCAAATGCTTTTCTAATCTTACTTGAGCTAAAATATGCAGAAGTAGTGCTACAGTTAGTTCAGTAACAATTTTTTTCTTGACTCCTTGACAAATGTTTTTTGTTTTTTATTTATTTATTATTTTTTTCTTTAATAAAATGATCTAAAACAAGCCGGGAAAATTACACTCTATTTAAAGTTGAACAGATTTAAAATAACTTTTAGCAGATTTGACCTGAATGGCAAAAATAAATTAAGGGTGTGCATATTTCCAACACCAGGTGACAGTAACTATTTATTTTATGTGTCGCTTTATAGTTATCCCCCCCGCCCCCCCCCCACCTTTGTGTTTTCTAAGACATTTTAACCAGCTTAAGCATTTTCAAGATACACTGCACAATTTTCATTAGAGTTAATCCTCATAATACAGGTTTTGTTCCTATTATCACTTAATGCCACGTCTATTTCAGGGATCGTCACAAAGTGCTTTGTCAAACTTAACAACATCTATATTAATATCAACAAGTGTTCTCACGGTAAATAGCTTTTTAATTGCATCTAAAGTGAGCGAATTAGATACTAAACAGTCGCTTAGCGTCAGTAAAATGTCTTTCACACAACAATACACAGCAAACTTGTCAGAAACGCTGATAAGAGGGCCGATCCTGAGCGCTTACACTGCATTAATCAAATAGAAGGTCTAATTAAAAGCGCTTTAAACAAAGATTTTTTTCTAAATGTTGCTCAGGTATGGCAATAATTTTTGATCAGCCAAGCCTGGAAGACAAATAATTAGAACTGCCACGGCGGCCTGATGAGTGATGTCAGCATCTCCGAGTGACCTTCCCCTACTAATTAATTTTCATTCCAGGGGAAAAAAGGCCCTGTTGTTGCACATTATTAATTGAGTTCATGAAAAGATGCACCTGATTAATTTTTGTTGATAATACTTGTCATTCTGGCCGCCGTTCGTAATCATTTTATGGGTTTTCATCTTAGTGTTTTTCAAAGTTAATCTAAGTCATCTTTGCTGGAGATTAATTTATCCAAAGTAGAGCTGCCCCATCCCTAGAAGACAGCACTGTTTTACAATAACTCACTTAAAAACCTGCTAAACACATATTTCGTCGTTTAGACTCTCTTTTCTATGCTTTTATCCTGCAAATATACTTTTTTTTTTTCTGATTTTATCACCTTAAACCACAAACCTCAATGTGTTTTAACCAGATGTCATGTAAAAAACCAAACCAAAGTGATATGTATTGTGAAACAGAGGAAAAATTATGGATAAGTATTAAAACTAACTTGTTTTCAGACAGTTTTACATTGATACCCTACAATCAAAATACAGACAAAGCAATTGCCAGCATAAGAAAACTATCAAGTGATTAAAATGTATTTATGTGTCACAAAATTTTTTCAATAATTAAACAAATCTCCTGTGTGAAAAATTAGACGTTTGTTACAGGTTTAGGTAATAAGAGAACAAACCAAGGTACTTGGGTCAGAATCTCACAGAGCAATCGTTCAATCGTCCGTAAAATCAAAGAGAAATGGGAAGAGAACGGCACTACTGCAAACAGAATAAGACATGGCTGTCCACCTAAGCTTACAGGCAGGGAAAAGTTAACATATTTTAAGGAAACAGCCTAAATCATTATTACTAACTGGAGGAGCTGTAGAGAGTTAAAATGGTGAGAATCTGCTGACAGGCTCTCTATTATGTAGTTACGCTCCAACAATCTGGCCTGTAGAAGAGAGACAAAAAGAAAGATGTTAATAAAAAATTTATATCATATAATGTAGGGAAAATAGTAAATGTAAACACAGTGTTCTTGTCAAATATGTCTTTAATTTACTTTTAAAGGTGGAAAACTAACAACCTCAAAAAATCGTCCTCAGTGATACACATGGTGGTGGCAGCATCATGCTGTGGTAAAACTAGTAGAAACTGGAAGAATATTATTACCTTCTTGTTATAGACAATAATGGTTCACATTCAATCAAAGCTACAAAGCATATCGATGTGTAAGATGGGTTGTATTAAAGTCAATACCAAAAACGAAGTATGAATCAGTGGCAAGTTTTGATGAATAATGTGAGCGGTTGTACGGACATAGTTTAGTCTATTGGTATAAAAACGCTGGTAGAGATACTGATGTTGATGAAAACCTGTTTTTTGAATACAGTGTTTGAATTTAAAAGTTCAATTCAATTCAGTTTATTTATATAGCGCCAAATTCACAACACATGTCATCTTAAAGCACTTTACAGTTCAACCAGATCATACAATCAAATAAATTATTGTATTTATTTGAAAATATACCTGAAAAAACAGTGTGAATTCAAACTTTTTGGGGTTTTTTTGTGAATACAAATTCAAAGAGACATTATGGAGTTGTCTAATTACACTGCCACATGTGGCTCAACACAGAACTGCAGTACTCTTCTGCTCATTCTCGTAGCTCGGCTCATGCTTAACTAGTTTTTTTTTTTACTTTTTTCACCTTACTTGGACTTATCATAGGCGCCTGCGTTGAGCAGGATACTTATAACTTCTGAGTATCAACAAAATCCATCTAGAATACAATGCTTTGATGTTTGGGTCCATGGTTTTTAACATAGACACACTTACCATCACATCCGCCGAGCAGCACAGAGAACTTCACACCCGAAGTAAATTCAGGAAACTAGGCCACAGGCTTATATATGTTTCGGTGCTAAACTACTGAGGTGTCAACCTCAGTAGTTTAGCAAACTTACACAATGTCTCTTTAAAGAATACATACACTAACCCTTTCCCTAAACTTAACAGATATGCACTACTTGGTGTTGATCTCTAAAAACCACACACAATGCATCAAAATATCTGGTTGTCATTTGGTAAAATATGTTACTTTGTAAACAAATATTCTCGTTAAAGAACTTAACAAGCTTTACCCAAACTTTAAAAAGGTTTCAGAGCCAATGCAGCAGTTTTATGGGTCATTATATAGAATGAAAAATGTATAAAATCTGTTGTGCTGATGGTGCTTTTCTCCCGTTGAAAACCAAGAGATTGTTTTATCAGGTAACAAGCACACCTTCACATGTCCTTGTCATGTTATTTTTAGAATACTTAAGTATTATGCACAGCTTTTTGACTCTGGAGAAGACAGATTTCCTGTAAAAGTTCTCTTCACACTGTACTTTTCCTACTAAGCTGGTATTATAAACCCTATATAATATTTAAACATCTGCATATTTGATTAATAATATTGGTTCCAGATATTTCCTATTTTCTGTTATTTTAGTTCCGACACAAAAAATAGAAAAATCAGAAAAATGCTATCAAACTTTTCAAACTTCACACCATTACTGAAAGGATCTGACAGAAAGTTAAACTAAATCAAAGAGCACAAATGAAAAGGTAAAGTTGTCAGAAGGAACATGAGTCCAAATTTAGCAGTTTAATACAAGCAAATATAAAGCCATAGCTCATTGCCTTATGACAATAAATCTGTGGGCATTATTGTTCCTGTTAAGACATGTTTTCTTCCTTTTGTGGATGCTGCAACACATTAGGTAATAAAATACAACTCTATAAACACTACTTTTAGCCAAAATAGGAATGTTTTCTGTAGATTAAGAAAAAGCTGCATATATTCAGTGGCTCAAAGTGGAATAAATCACTGCTACATTGCATGCACTGACCACTTTGTTAGGTACATCTGTTCAGTTTCCTGGATCACTCAGTCACTTTGCATTGACTTCTTGCAGCTAGGCATCTATTCAAGCTTAAAAAGACTTTCTGGAGTTTGAACAAAGCCTCAGACTGAAAAGACGAAATAACTCATTGACCGTTAAAGGACTTGTAGTCTGAGTATTTCAGAAACTGCTGAGATTTTTACATGCAATCATCTATCTGTTTACAGAGAGCGGCATGGCGAAGAGGAAATGCCTGAAAGGATGAGTCTCTATTTCAGGTGCAGCATTAGAATGATGTGGTCAGATTTTTGCTTAAACCACATGAAAACATGCCCTTCCCTGTAATAATGATTCAGTTAGCAGGTGGATTATTAACAAGTGTGTTTATCCTATCAACTATTGTTCCAAAACAGCTTTGTCCTAATAAGAGTTATACAGCAGGTGTTGTGTCTTAGATTTCCACACATCTGCAGACTGTCTTTTTTTTCCACAGTCAGTAATAAACCCAAACAGCAATTTTCTTCTTTTTTTGTGAGAGGAAAGGATGTAGGAATATTTTCTCCCATTCTCACAACAGATCATCCTACAGTGTGAGTGTTGGCTCCAGGTATGGCTGCTTCCTTTCACAAATATCACAGGATTATATGATTTAGGGGTAAAAACTTTACTTAACCTATCTATTTGATATAGAGACCCAAATAAATATTTTTTTCACAAAAAGAACAGCACAGCTACATTTTACAAAGTTCTATCTGAGCTGGTGAATGTGCTCATTTCCCAAATAAACAGGTTGTTTTACAGCTGCAAGCTGGTCCAAATGGTACATTCAACAGAACAATAATCCAAACATTACAGTGTGTAATAATTACAGGGATATACAGTCAGAAATGTAATATATTATACATAACTATGTTATTTATCATCATCTACGAGCTCAGCCTCTTAACCTTAATATTTGCGTTGCCTTAGAATTCGTTATTTATAATTACATAGGAGCGGGTCTCGCAGCCATGGAGGCAGACATCTTTGCGCTACGGCAGCGCAGAGCCAACAAACTAGCGATTGCGAGATCGCCCATTACGCTCGAAAGTAACTACGGCAAGTTGAGAGAGATGAACTGAGACGGTACTGAACAATAGATGGCAGTATTAAAATCTATGTAAACCAACCTCATCACTGGAGAAGGTAGGTGATGCGGACGTCGTGGAAGACATTTTGTCCCGTAACGCTCGCCGTACTGTTGGGGGGGAGAAGCGGTGGGGGGGAGATGTTCATGTTGCTGCGGTCTGCAGTCTGAACGTTAGATGTCGCTAAAAATTACACACTGTAGCTTTAAAGAAGTACCTTTATTCTTGCATATAGGTCTAGCTAAATGTGTCTTATAATATGGCATCCATAACCTGGAATGCTGCTACTGCAACCAGACCAATGCTTAAAAAAAAAAAAAAAAAGAAATCTAAAGTCTAAAGATGACTTAAAAAAAATGTTTCTGCTCAAAGATTTTACAGGAAAAAAACTGAAGCCGACACTAAAAAGTTTTAAAGAAATTTGAAGAACAGATTTGCTTGGTTGATTGTTCTCAAAAGGTCCATGCAACATATATTTCAACAGCTTCAAAAATATTTGAAAATACACAAACCCTTTGGCACAAATGAAAGTACAAAGGGGTGGTAAATTCCTCCAACACAGAAACTATAATTTGGGAGAAGCGAGTTCAGGCCCAACAGGAAATTTGACTTCTGCTGCTTTAAGTGAGATAGCATTGTTTCACTCTGCGATTAGTCCTGTCCCTGGCACGTTTTTAAGCCTTTTTCCTTTTTTTAATGTGTTGATGTTGATTATTTAACATGAGGTGCACTTGTAATTGTGTTTGACAGGTGCTTATATAGTGTTGTAATTATTGTTGGTCTGAGCTGTTGCCCAGAAAACTCTTACAGAAAAACTTTTTTGATTCCAATACAAAACTCTTCTTACAGTATATGCCATTTATTTACGAGTCCATAAAATAAAGGGCCTGCTTGAATAAGAAACAAAAATAATAAATTACAATTAAAAAAAACTTTAAGTTATGTTTTTTTAAAGAGGAAATTAGATGTGAATTTGTGCTATATAGATAAACTCAGCAGAACTGAATTCAATTCATGCATTTTAAATTATCATTTTTTGTGATTGCTACGATTAAAATGAAGATATATGAACTAGGTATGGTAATTACGTTTCAATGGATTCAATGCACTAGAGACCTTTATTTTGAAATGGAAATAGACAGATATTTTTAGGGCATCAAAGTAAGGGTTGGTTTAATATAAATGTAAACCTCACTGTTTAGCACCTTTATTTCTTAAAATAAAATAGCAATTAAATCAAAATCATGTTTATTTTTTTCCACTTTAAAATAATGGTAAATGCTAATTCGCTCAAAAATAAATAACTAAAATATCAATGAGCATATATATGAATGAATATATGGTCAAATGGCATTCCTGTCTCTGTCTTATATACTCTGAGTTATTCTATTCATCTTTTACTGAAGAATCAGTGACTGGATGAAACCTTTAATTTATGACCATATACAGGCAGCTTCACAGAATTTATCGTGCTTATATTCTGGTTTCGCCTTCTATGCAAACACAAAATATTGTGCTTGACAGTGCAGGGTTGCTTTATTCATCTTTTAACTAAATGGAAAATACCTCTGCACTCACAATAGCCTGCTTTTCAGTGATAAGCTGCAAACAGCGAGTCTGGAAATTCATTTAGAATTAATAGTACTGAAAACAGCCTGGTTAATGAAAATTTGTAATTGATCTGAAGAGGCACACAGTCATCTTTGAAACAAGAGATGTCAACCAGTTGGTATAAATGCAGCTTTTAATGGACACGCTGACAGCTCCGCAGCATTGTTCTTGACAGTAGAGTTTTATGTGAATGGCGTTGCTCGTCATTGTTGGGAAACTATTAATAGATCTGTAATTATGGTGGGGTGAAATGTTGATTTTTTTTCCTCCTTTTTTGTTCCTCTGTGGTATTTGATATGTTCAGCACAATGAGGAGAATTAGTACTAATAAACAGGTCTCATGATTCTGTGTTTAATTGGAGGATCATTATGTCTCTTCCAGAGAGATGCCCACAGCTAAAGCCTTTAACAGCACTATTTCAAACAAGACACAAAGGCTTTAATGAATACTCTTGTGACTTCACAGTATCTCTCACAAAGGAAATCACATATACTGTTTTCCCTTTTTTTTTTATCTTACACATGCTGTAATTGTCGGACTGAGGTGCTGGATCTTCCCTGCTTCCCTTGGAATTCATGCTAATTATACTGGGGGTTGGATTTTAAGAGACAAAGCTAAAGGCGTTTATTTGATGGTGTGCTAAAAACTCTAAAATTGATTTAGTATCAAGATACAGTTATAGCCCCCTATATATGCATTGGTAACCCAGGTAGGATGTGTCAAAAGCCCACTCTCTACAGTAAAATCATTGATAGGTGTTTTTTTTTTTTTTTTGCAGTGAATGCTGCTGATTCTTCTTCAAAAAAAATATTTCTATATCATCCTCCTAACTATGTCTTGTTAAATGATACACTCATATCCTAAAACAGCCATTTTTATCAGTAAACGTTCTCACTGAACAAGTGTTCTTTAAAAAATGTAAAACAGGTTTTTGTTCTATACCTTGGCCTGATTTGTTTGTGTAGGTGTATATTTATGTGTATATATATATATATATATATATATATATATATATTTTTTTTTTTTTTTTTTTTTTTTTTTTTTTTTCGTGAATATTGGATAAAAAACATAGAAGTTTAACAGGAAGCTTATTTTAAGTTACTTTAAGCGCAATTAGAAGGACCCCTTTTCAAACAATTTACATTAATCTATGTCATTCATCTCTAGCTATATATACTGGCAAGTTTATTTAATGGAAAATTTTGTTTCTGTTAAAGTTCAATTGAATTTATTCTGTTTGGGAATTAAAATTCAATTTAATTTAATTTAATGTTAACCAATCTCTTTTTGTTTGAAGTATTTATTTGTTATCATTTGTCTAATTGTCTGAAGTAAATTATTTTTTATTCATTTATAACAGTTAAAGGGATGTATTTTTAACTACTCTTGGCATTTTAATTTTTGAACAGGATAGATGTTTTGTAATAAACATGGTAATAACCAATGAAGAATGAGGGGGAAAGTGACTCAGGTAGCTTTTTCAGACAGATTTGTCTGACTTAAACTTCATGTTCTCTTGTCTTTTCAAATGTGAAGAGCAGCAAAGAGAAATAATTTATTGGTCACTTTTATTATTAAAATCAAATTTTAAAAGAAAAAAAATTAACTGCCTAAAAAAGAAACGGTTAAATGCTTGGATAGAAATGATGGAATAGCGTTTTTTTTTTTTTTTTCTTCCTTGACAAAAACTTTGAAAAAGTGACACAACAAATGTGGAAAATAACAGTTTTGAATGACAATGATATAACAATCAAAACAGCTCTACTTTAATCCATCAAGTAATAAAAGTTAGTCTCAAAAGTCTGAATTGTTTTACCATTAGTAGATCTATAAAGACCAAAACACATCTTGTTTTCTTGTTTTTCTTATTTCATAGCTTTGAGAAATTAATCCCTGCATGAAGTCATACCTATGCTACAGGATGTTTCCTGCAAAGAAAATCTAACAAGCTAAATAACTTAAGAAAAGTAAAACAGACTTTTGAAAAAAAAAAAGTATAATTTGAATCATTTATAGGTAAATTTTGTTGTACAAATTACTGTTAATCCTCTTATATTGTTAAATCAACCAAGAATCATCCAGAAGCCCTGGATTACCTGCTGTGTTCAAACAGTTAATGTATAAAAAAGTGAAGGATTTTAAATTGTGCACGGATGCATATTTAATCTACAACCTAAACATTAAAGGAAATATAATGCAAGTGCTTGGGATGTGTTTGAAGCTCTCCCTGCCATTTTTCCCATCAGTGTCACTGATGGAGTCATTAGAGGGCTGCAGCAGCGAGGCTCTGGAGTCTCACTTGTAAATGGCTCTGCTGGATCGGTGAACAACCTTCATGTGGTACTGTGGCCTCACAGCACTTCAGCCAAGCTAATAGGTCATGGCTGCACAGAGGAACGACTGTTAACAGTGATTAATGCAATAAAAGGCATAAAGTAATCTGGAATTCCCTCTAAAGAAATAATGGGAATTTTAACTTCATACTAAATTTATTTTCCTCTTATTCATTTTTTGTTAAGTTTGTGCAATCCCCCCCAATATAAAAAAGGCTCATTTTAGCAGCTTCTGACTGAAGTGATTGCTTTTTAATGGATGGAAAACCAAAAGTGCTGAAATCGTGTAAATGACAAGGTGGAGGATCTGCGGGGGTCTTTGCACATCCCACCACCCTCCAAGGCTTTAAGAGGAAAGGTGAAGGGGGTCAGCTCAATCTGCATATAATTTGGGGTCAGATTTGAAGTTCGGGTTTTAAGCCTCTTTAATGAAAGACAGCTATGAATAAATGTAATCTTTTCTCTCACATGTGATTCTTTTCCAGCAGCTTAAAGTAAAGAAAAAGTCTCTACGTAGGCACTTGCTTATCGATATTCTTTATGAATGATCCTTGGCTTATTAAACTCTTAATAAATAATATAAAAATATATATTTAAGATACATAAAAAATAAGTTTACCCAATTTTATGAAGCCTTTTGAATAAATGAATTTGCAAAGTTTAGGCAACATTAAGGGAACTAATTTGTTGAGCAAGGAGGAAAAAAACAAGAAGACGAGGGCAGGCTGTCAAAGGATTGAACGCCATTCATCTGCTAACCTGTTCAAGGTGTGCCTGGTTGATGTCCTCCTCTGTGGTGGGGAACATATGTCCACAGCAGCTGTGCCACCATGAATAGGCTGTGATTGTGTGCTAGCTAACTGCATTCCTGGGAGCCAGGCCAAGTCTGAGTGGAGTGAGCTGTCCCATTTTTTGATACCAGCGTTCCACCTGATTTTCATGTCTCTTCTATTGAATCCTTTTTTTTCCCCACATGTATCGGACTTTCACTCAGTGCAAAACAAACTGCACCTGACTTAGAAGATCTAATGTTTCTCAGAACAAAAGCTAAAAGGATGATTGTGAGACAGAAGAGCACATGAAGCCGTATGAGATGGGATTTGACCAGCTGTGTTTCTCTATCATATCAATTATGTGTTTTTCCAAAGCTGCAAAACAGTTTTTAATTATTGGAGGTTTTTTCCTCTAACTTAACTGACCTTTTGGTCTATTTTATGCTTAGTTTCAGCTTCCTGGCAACTATCTATATATTAGCCTAGAACGCATGTTTATAAAAGGACATTTTTAGCTTATATGTCCTAATGTAATTAAAAGGGGTTATAAAATTATGTGATATTATGAGATAGGGTAGAAAACAATATAACAAGACATATGGAACAACAACATATGTTGTGCTGTAATCTAAATTGCTTAAATACAAGATAACTGGTGTGATGTGATGAGATACAGTGGGATATAATATGGCCCAGAATAAAACACGATAAGATACAGAGCAACGTTTATATATACTTCAGGCCGGCCACTCATTAATGGATGGATAGAAAGCGACCTTTGTTCTCCTGACTGTTAATGGTTTCTCTGGGGTTTACTGCTGTTAAGGCTGGATTTTTTTTCTCTTTTACAAGTGCTTTTAAATGAGTATCTTGAATTAGATATGTTTCTATTTTTGCTTATCTAATAGTCATATAAAATAGTGAATCTTTTTCTTCCTAATGTCTCAAGATCAAATTATGTATTAAATATTTGAGATTGAGGGTATGGTGTCTAAACTAAATATGGATCCTTTCCCCATAAAGAAAATATCATTTTACCATAAAACTGCAAGAGTAGGCAGTTTTTAAAACAATTGCTTTTATTTTTTATCATAGTAAAGTAGCCAATATTTATATATCCTCTCTAACTTAGACATTTTGTTATGCAGTGAGATAAACTTGGGTCATTTCTTCAGTTGTTTAGGAATGTTAATTTAATGGTTGATTGGAGGTTTGTTGCAGGTTAGGGAAGCAGCTTTTTGTCTAATATATATCTATACAAGGTTGTTTAGATTTTTTCATAATTACAAAACGGTTTTCCGTGTATCTTTCAGGAGTTTAAAAAGCTAACATGTAAAATGTTGTGAAAATGAGTTCAAATTATTTTTAAGAAAGCAAAAAGCAAACCCCTCTGTGTTCAGTCATTGTTTTCAGGTCGAACATTTCTCTTAGGAACAATAAACCGAGGCACCTGTAATTGTTATCAGACAGTTGCACAGGAAAGCGCGAGCTGTGAAGGCGCTGTAAGAGCAAACATTAAAAGGCAGTTGCGAAATGGAAAACATTCTCTCTGGGCTGTGTGGGCTGATGCCTGATCACAAACAAACAATAGACATCTGCAATATTCCTCCGTCCTATCACCAGCCTCCATCCCTTGAGAAACAAGGTCAACAGAGGAGCTCCAAATGGGATGGTGATCCCAAAAATAACAATCCCACCCACCCCACCCCCTCCTCTCTCTTAAAACACAATCACACAATCAAAGCCTATGTGCCTTTCCCTCATTGTTTAATTTCTGCTGGTTATCTTTGATATCTCTGCGGCTGTTCTTATCTTTGACCTTCAGCTTGTTGCTTTGTCCCCCCCCACCCCCCACACCACTACACACACACACACACTCCACTCCTCACCCGTCAACCCGGCCTACCTGCTCCCACCCCCCGCCCCAGTGCTCTGCGACCTTCAGAGGGGTGTCATTACTCCCCTGACCCATTTGACGATCCCCTCATGTGGAATGTGCATATGCCGAATCGGCGTGGATCAGCGCAGTATGGGGTGAGGTGAAGTACTTACAGAAATATGACTTGACACGCTTTATCAAATGGGGAAAGATGAAGACGAAACAGCTGCTGGTGCTGTCGTAAGCAATCTGGCCGTGATTGAATAAAAGTGTCAGGAAAAGGGCCGCTTGATGGTCTTTTGTTCTCCCCCATCCAGCTTGATGTTAGTTTGAGCTGTCAGGAGGGAATCACAGCTGGGTGATTTATCAATACTTGGAGTGACCTTGTAGCTGCACCGCTGTGTGTGTGTGTGAGTGTAAGGAAGTGTGCGAGTGTGTTTTTGAACACTCTTGAATGCATGTGTGGCTTTCATGTATTAAAAAGACACAAAGTGGAATATTTTGAAAATAGTTGGCACACGCAGCCAAAGCCTTGGCTCGACTTGGAACAAAACTCTCTCTTCTCTTAAACACAGTGCAGTAAGTGGATCGTTCTGCCAAAACGATGAGGGTATTTTTCTCAACATCAGAGCAAATGTTTGGTAGAAGTGTATATCTTTTAACTAACTCTCCTTTTGAACATTTTCTTTACTCTCTTTACAGTTTTTTTTTTCCCTCTCCAACCTGCTCACACCGGCTCCTCACCTCACTACTTTCTTTGAGATGTACTTTTCATTGATATGGACAGCCTGTTTTCACAGCAGCCATTGGCTGTCTCTGTTGTGATTAAGCAGATGTTTTATTGCAGACTGGAACAGTCATTACTGCCATAAACCCATCTGTGGGATTGCTTTTTATGCAAATTTACAAAGCATGTGCATAAATAAAGTTCTAATTAATACCTTTCTGCAAAACCAGGGCGCTCTTTGATTCCTAAGCGTTCTTAATTGTGTACAAGCAGGTAGAAAGTACAAATTTATGCTTGCAACATGGGGAAGTTTTGATCTTAAAGTGTTTTCCATCTGAAATGTGCAAAAGAAAATTCTATTTATATATGTATATAACTATATATTACATCTATCTATATATTTTTGATAATCTTTTGTTCTGGGAATGTTATACTAGGGTTGAAACAATTAATCGGAGTAATCGTGATTAATCGATTTTTGAAATAATCATCAACTAATATAGAATTCGATTAAACGTTACATGGAGTCTAGGGACGTTAAAACATGCGTTTATCTAACAGAGCAACCCACTAAGAGCAGAATTTATACCAAAATTGCAAAAAAATATATCAACATTTTGCATTTAAGATAAAAAAACCCCAAAACATTTTGTCTGTCAATATTCTCTATCCAGAACTCTCAAGTGGAAACGTTAGTTTCACCTGGTTTAGCTTCGTAAAAAATCTTCTTTAAGGAACCTTTGGCTATATCGTTATTTATTGACTAATAAAAAAAATAATTAACAGATGAATCGATTTGCAAAATAACCGTTAGTTGCAGCCATGCTTTACAGAACTAATGTAAAGCCTGTTTTTTTTTTTTGACAGTTGGCCAGCAGGTAGTCTTTGACAAGGGCTGCTACATTGAGCTATGCTAAAATGTCTTAAGAGAAAGTTTTATGGAAGGAGAATGTGGGTAGAACAAGTAATAAAACCAACCAAAAGCCTTTAGTGAGACGTAAGGAAGAATACTTTTTTTTTTGGGGGGGGGGGGGTTGCATATTCTGAATTTACATAGATAACATTTTACTAGGATTATATTACTGTTGAAAAACAAAAAAACATCTGCATTATTATTAACTATAACAGTAATCATTAAAATTACCAAAATAGATGCTTCATATAGCAGCATATAACCAGTCTACATATCTTTATACTGTATATTATATGTCTCACAGTTGGAACTGAATCATTGAAATGAATTTGCTTTAAAATTGTACTCTAATATACTGAGACACACCTGTACATGTTAATTATTAACAAACCCTTGGTGGAAGAAAAAAAAAAGGGCAGTCAAGGATTACAATCATGCAAAGTTGCAGCAAGCAGCACTTTGCAGCCTCTGCTGCAGGTTACAGGGGAAATAAAACAAAATCTGCTGCTACCGGTTGATTGGGAACTACTGAAGAGTAAAGTTTCCCTGAGAACATTAAGGCTGCTTTATAGATCCCTTTGTTGTGAGGGTGCCAATGGAAGCTCATTAATTTCCCCAGGTTTTTAATGGGGAGTGTTGAACATGTGGCAAAGCTTGTCTTGGTGAGTTGCTCTCCTGCTGCTGAGAGGATGCTAGACTTGTTAATTGTAAAGGCGTCCCTTCACTAAGCAATCAGCCCCATTTTATTGTTTGGAATCTGGACAACACTATTTATTTAAGCCTGATTGATCACATTTCTCAGGTTTTCAGTTTTAAGATGAGTTTCTTTTTTTATATATGCTGTGATTGCAAAATAATTTTAGAAACTATGATTACATTTTTACATCTTTTCTAATAGGAGTCAAAAAACCAACATTGATATCTTTTGTTAATATTATAAAATAATTCAAAAAGATTTCATAATGAATGCTTGTTATGTCTTTTAAGTCTAATAAGAATAAAGGAAATTCTTGAAGTTCTCTGTTTAATTATTAAAGGAGGGTTCAAAGCTTTGAACAAAGACAAGTTGCCTTCTATTACCTGAGAGAGGCTTCAGAAAACAGGGTTAAACTAAGGTATGTTTGGATCTTAGATATTATGTTACTGAGGTCAGGAAGGAGAGCTGCCTGTCAAAATAATACTTCAAAATGCTTCTGTTAAATGTGAAACAACAAATCCTTTTAGGTTAAATCACTAGATGGCAGTGTCACTTGTTTGTGGCACCATGTTTCATAAGCAAATGTACTTTGAATCATGAAGTAACAAATAAGAGAAATCTAAACTTCTACTTGAGAGAAAATAAAATGCAATAAACATTTGTGCCCTCTGCAGATAAATACCGTTCTTTTGAAATCTGTGTTAAGATTTAGTACAGAGTCCTCACTCACAGCCGAGGAAGAAGATAGTAAGTTTCCATTTAAACTTAGCTATTAATCTGTCTGTCAGTGGGTGGAGTAAAGAAGAGAAAGCTAAATGTGAAAAAAGAAGGTGTGCTGACTTGATGTTTCTGGATTATACATCAGGGCAAGAAATGCTCAAATCCGTTTGCATGGCTCAAAATTTGTTGTGGAATATCAATTAATGAAAAAATATGTATATATATTTATTTTTGACTAATTTTATTGCAATGTAATAAATTATCCCTAATAGAATGACCAAAATTTTAATATGAATGAAGTTGAATGTTAAAGCCAGATTTTTATGTTTATTACAATTTGACCAGGAACACTGAAGACAAAATACTTATTCATGATGTGAAACAAGGTTTAAATATAGAGAACTAATTGTGTTTGATACAACAAACTATCAATAACTTTTATGGTTGTTCGTGAAAATTAAATAACAATGATATCTATTTTAAACATTATACCTTCTAAAAGTAATACCCCTATTCAAACGTTATTCATGAACGTTATTCATTATTTTTGTTCTCTCTAGCCAGTGATGAGAGTGTTTTTAGTGTACCGTGATGTTTCTGATTACCAGATCCTGACTTTTCCTGCCTCTCAACCGCTGAGAAAAGCCTCTTCCCATCTGAACGGTTTGCCTGACCTGTCCTTGGACTCCTGGACTTCTGAGCCTGCCTGTGCCTGTTCCTGCCTTCTCCTACTTTTATCCGTTTGTCTGACCTGTCTCAGGACTCCTGCTTGCCCACCAGCCGGAATCAACCTTGTTCTCTAGGTATGGACTGAACTTGTAAAACAGGTTGGAGACTCAGCTGCATAATCTTCCATTAGATTTACATGGTCACTAACCTGTGTTTGCTTTCTGCAGTTTCGTGTGATAGACGCCATAGCCGCTGTTACTCCAATCCACTGGTTTTAAATAAACGCCTTTTAAATAATAATGTGTCTAGTGGGTCTCTCTATCCTGAAACCTGTCATATATAGTTGAAATGAAACCCCACAACAATAACCTAACACAATATTCTGAAACTACTGCAGTTAGTTTTAAATCATCAATCTAGTAGGCATAAGAACCAGCAAAGCTCTGTTGAAATAATTTAATTAAGAAATATTAAATAAACCGTTTTCCTGCATCATCAAAAATAAAAAGAACAAAATAAAGAAAGGATACTTTAAGCGGCAAAAACTTTTTGAGGCCAAAAGCAATTTTTTAATCAGGCATCCACATGTGTGTAGTAGGTGCAAAACCAGCCAGCTTCAAATAACAAGCCTTATATCTCTGTTTAATTCTGTATCTTTATCGATTGTGTGTTGTTCATCTAACATGCCTATATTGATGTTTTACATGTGATTCCCCCTCAGTTGATCAATCAATCAATCAATCAATCAATTAATCGTTCAATCAAGCTTTATAGCAGAAATGTACACATCCAAAATAAAGTGTAATATGTGTTTTTAAAATATAATTGATTTATTTAGTAATATTTAAATAATGAAAAGATATAGGATTAAACCAATCAGATAATTCTACTCAGGTAGAATCAACTGCAAACCCAAGTCACAGTAAGAGTATAGATATAATAGATATAATAGTTAATGTATGCAGGTCTGCAGCTCAAAGCAGGTCCTTAAAAACTGCAAGAGGGCATGTTTTCTCTGCTTTGCAGCTCATAACGACAAAATGGAATAAAATGAACAGACAAATAAATTGTAACATTATTACCGAAATTTATATAGAGGATGCATGAAATGAGACACAAGCATTGAAGTAGCAGAGAAGATTAACATTAGTTATTAAAAAACAGATAAATTATCTCACAATCATCCCCCCCCAACCATTACGAATGCATACCTCACCCTAACCCAATTGACACCTTAGCCTTAAACCTAACCGTTAGCAAAATAGCTTGTGAGGACCAGCAAAATGTCCTCACTTTGCAACAACTGGTCCTGCCTAGATAGGTACACCCCTCCACCCCCACATGCTGCCAATCTTTTTATTTTATTTTTAGATTTTATATTAAAAAAAAAAAAACATATAATTTCTCTTAAACTGGGCATTTTATACTGCCTTCATTTGGAATAATTGTGATGTCAAATAAAGGTTTTGAGATTTATACTGTATTTTAAAAGCTGTGTTGTCATGAGGGCTATGTAACCTACCCAGCAGCTCAGGTAACTTATGGTTTAGGCCTGTTGTGACCTTAGCATTCTAATATGTGGAAAACCTCACTACAGGAGAGGTAACATCATATTTATATATATAACAAATATACATTATAAAGAAGCTGCTAAAGCCCTAAGTAATTGTGTAAGGGGCTGAGATATGCATGGGCTCAGAAGGAAACAACATATATTTACAATATTAAATGCAGGCAGCAGGGGGTTAATTGTGTGCACGGGTTCATGAGAACCCCCTGTGCTGTTTCAGCCACATGGATGAGGCTTTGCATAAAATTTCATCACTAAACACGGAAAACAAATCTACATTTTTGGAAGTGAAAAGATTCAGTGTATCAGTCTAACGAAAGGTTTGATATTGCAAATGAACTTATAAACAAGACTGTCCTATCTTCGCAGGATGCAGAAACACAATGTATTCTAACAAAGCACCAAATCGAAACGTATTGTTAGTTATGCTACGCTTTCTTCAGCTGGTGAGATCTAGCAACTTTTAGCATAATGAATTTAGTAGGGATCCCTTTACCACACAGCCCATCAGGCCTACCATCTAGGAGATTAAATTATGTCCCTAAGCATTAAAGCTTTGATGCTGTATTTGGGCAGCATGTGTGCATCCATTTGCAAAATTCTTTATAACAAAATTAAAAACATGGACACCTATAGAAAATGCATTGGCACTACCAGCACTTAGAGCCTGCCTCTCCAAACAGGCTGCTGACTAATGCATTTCTAATCATTTCTGTGATCAATGTTAGCCACTGTGCAATAAGATTAATCAGCCATATGCAAAGCTGGGATCACCTTGAACAGGGCAAGATAAAAGTTAAGAAAAAAAAAAAGAAACAAGAGATAAAGGGAATGAAAGAAGGCGCCTTGCTGTTATGTATGATAAGCACAACAAGCAGAAGAGAGGCACACCTGCATTATTCAGCTTTTCTGTGGTTTTATATGTGTTTCTGCAGCATTACACCGTTGTGCTTTCCCTCAGCTGTGCTTTGGCATCTGTGCACAGCCATCTCGCTGCTGAATAGCTGCCTGATTATTCCAAATCGGAGGGAATATTCATACAAGGCCAATAATGCGTTCGTCCATATGATTCTCCAGAGCTGGGGCAGATGTTCACCGGCTTTCAATGCCACACTCTGAAAGGGACGAATATCTCCGCTCTATTAACTGCCCCTATTACAAAAATCAGGAGGAAGCAGTAGCAGCACCAGGGCACCACTATAAGACTGCATCGCTGAACAGACTGTCTTATATTCTGAATATCTGATCAATTTTAGGAGACAAAATGACAAACTCTGCTAATTTGCAACACCCATTCATTTATTAAGAATATTATCAAACGTGCCACATTTCAATGTCTATCCCTCAGGTAACACAAAAAACACATGTTCAGTTTAAATATATGGAGCGTTACAATATTTGAAAGTTACATAGAATCAAATAGCATGCTGTTGCTTAGAGTGTTGGTTCTTTGCATCAATGCAAGCCTGGACAAGCCCCCATTGTAGCACCAGAAATCCTGGTGCATGGTGCAGAGGTTCCCAAGGTAGTGGTAAGGATCTTCTGGGCGGGGTCGTGAAACTCCAAGAAGGGGGTCACAAATGATTTTCACAATAATTGTGATGTGATTAGATAGAAAACTTTGAACCTCTTTGACTGTATGATCTGATTAAACTGTCTCTGTAAAGTGCCTTTAAACGACATGTTATGAATTGGTGCAATAGGAATAAACTGAATATAATTGATCCCTGAGATATAAGGAGGTCCAAAAATACATCTTGAAATCTCTAAAACGAATGTCCCCATGAGATAAACAAATGTACCTTTAAATAAGAATATGTAAAAAAAACCTTCTATGATGATTAAAGTGATTTAAGTAAAAAACTAATAACTTCACATATATGTAAATCAAAAATACAGAATTAAGTAATTATGTCTGTTTTTATAAGGGGGCAATAATATGTCATACTGCTGTTTTTGGGGTCATAAGCTGAACAGTTTGGGAACCCCTGCATTAAAGGGGCCATAAGCTTCTTGTTTTTTTTCTTGTTTTTTTCAGTTAGGTTCCACTTATACCCTCAAGCATTCAGTTTGGATAGCCACCACAAGATTATTTGTGCTCTGAATTTACCCACACCTAACAAAATTTTCTAGAAGAAAAGTATTAAAAGGAAGCTTTAAGGCTGTTCATTACACTATATCAAAAAATTGTAGATATGTTAGACATTTAAGATAAAACATGGTGGTGGCACCATTATGCTATGGCAAGGAGCGAGTCTGGTCAGCCTGGATGGGTGGTTGGATGCAACTAAAGACAAAAGAGGCTTAATATCAAACAGACACCACACTTTCCAACTTTTAGTGTTAAACTGCTGCAAAGTATTCTGTTTTTATGGCTTCAAAAGGATGTTTTACAAGCTGTCGGTACATCACATAAAATCCTAGTTATGGTTGTTTTACCAATAACATGGAAATAAAAGTTCATGGCTTATGAATTCTTTTGCAAGGCACTGTAACTGATAAAAGAATCCAGCATGCTGTGACGTCTAGAACAGTTTTTTTTTTTTTTTTTTTTAAATGATAAATATCTCTTCTTAAAAAAAAAATGAGGGTGAGATTAATGGTTAACTCAATAATCAATGGCCACACAGGATCTTAGCAGTAATGTGAGCAAACTGAGACACACAAAGCGTGCTCTATCCCAGCGTTTACATTTCTGGACAATAACTGTCAGTAGGTTTGTCACTTTATGGCCATCAGAATTAAACAGATTACAAGCAGACCAATTCCACAAACCAGGGCGACAACATGATAAAAGTTTAACGACAAGAATTTGTCAGCTGCAGCAGACAGGAGGAATTACTGGAGATCAGCGTCTCTTTGTTCATTTCACTCTGGCCGCTCAGGGATCTGAGAGCGCAGTGAGCTGCTGCTGTGTGGGTGCCTTGTAAAGTTTCAACTGGGCAGATGAATTCTTTCAGACCACCTCTCCACCCCCCTTGTCCTCTCCTGAGAACAACGGGGAGCTTGTCCGTCCAAGGACGCACCTGTAAGGTGCAGGCCTTCACCGGGGCTTACCTCAGTGGCCTCTACTTCTGTACTCAAAAGCCAATTATTCCCTCCAGAGAAGATATTGCACTGTCAACTTCAAACAGAGGACATTCTTTAGGCAGATTAGACTAAAATTATATTTTATTATTTAAGGCCCTGAAGAAAGAATTTGACTATTTGGTCGTCTTTGTGGTGAAATCTAAGACAGTTTAAATGGCAGAGGTATGTTTGGAGTCAGGGGGTAATACTCTGCTGTCGTTATGAAAGGGCAACGGAGAGGATCAGATTAGAGGCTGAACAGCCAGAGTCTTTCAAAGCGGCTCCGTATCATCTCCCTCTTCTTGTCCCTGCCTGTAGAGAGGTTAAATTAAATGGCTGTAATAAATGTTTTGGTAATGCTGATGCGGTATGGCTGGCTATCAAAAAGAAAACACTGAGGAGAGAGAAGGCACGGTGGAAGATCAGAGACAGGAACAAATGGAGGGTGGGAAAACTATGTCAGCACATTACCAGCATTAGAAACGGACTTGTTTTCACTTAAACCTCAATTATGATGCCGGCTCCAAAAACAATTATATTGATGAATGCTTTCTAAGTTACTGTAATTAAATTATTCCATTTAATTAACAGATTATATTGAATTTCTCCCCAGAGGATGGCATTAGCCTCATCTGCTGTTTTACAAACAGGAGTACTCTAATGTTGTGTGCAACTGAAATGATTACTAATGCCTAATGAAACAATGTCAGATCAGATAAATACTGTCCCGAGTAAGAGAGCCAAGCTTGTAACTCAGCACAAAAACAACTTGAGACAAAACAATAAAGTCACAGAAGAAATTAGAGAATGTGGAAGTTTTTTTTTTTTTATTTCAAGGACAGGCTTTGTAAAACTTACATCAAATGAATTATAATTCTGAGTGCCTACTTGATGTTTTAAAGAGAACACAGAAAGCCAGATGAAATATGCATTAAGCAGGTTTCAAAGCATAATTGTCCTTGGATCAACCTGTAAGTGCTGATTTGAATGTATATTGAAAATGAGCGTTTTAAAATGAATTTGTTTGGCCTCACAGAGGCACATTAGTTTTGAAGGGAGCTTATATAAAACAGCATCATGTGCAGTACTTAGTACTTATAGGAGGTAATTATACTCAATATAAAGCTGCAAAGAGCACAGAACAGTTTCGGTCCACTGTTTCTCTGCACAGAAACTGGAAAATGAAGTGAAGAAAGTGAGTCACCTGTAGCTGACCATTGCCCTCTGCTGGGGGGAACAAGCATCTGTTGGAGGAGGGTGAAATACTGAGATTTGTTTCTACCTTTTTTTTTTTTTACAGACCTACCTACACTATTTTTTTTTTTAAATCTATCTTTTATTTAACCGGGGAAGTCAGCATTCTGAAGGAAAATGAGGCAAATAAAAAGAGCAAAAACATAAATAAAACTTTACAAGACCTTACAATAAAACATAATATATCTAAAGCATATGCAAATACTATTTGAAACTAGGAAACCTGATGTATTATGTGATGTCAGACAGAATAAAAAAAATGTAGACAATTAAAATAATCATTAAACTACCTTTGAGACCACCAAAGAAGATGAATCTTTCAAGAAACTACTCTGTGGTAATGAAAAAAACAAAACCTACCAAAAATCGAGAATCGGTACAGATAAAGTGATGTAAGATCTGCATTATAAAAACAAAAGAAATAATAATATAAAAAGTTTAAGATTTCCTCTTATTATCACAAACCTTTGCAGATTCAAAAGCAAGATTATTTTGTCCAAACAAAGAGCTCTGTTTTTCACAAAAAAAACAAGACAAATAAAAAAAAAAATTAATAATATTGGGGAAAAGAAATTAAAGGAATAAAATAAAAAATATATTAGATTTTGCAAAAATGAATATGAAAAAGTATGTATTAATATTTTGGCTATCAAACTCTTACTGTTAACTGGCTTTTGTTACATTTCCTCTGGTATTTTTAGCAGTTTATCCTTGGTGATGCTCCCCAAGTCTTTGGAAATGGAAGTTCTGCTTTCCATAAATGTTCTATCAGATCCAACCCAGAACTCCTGGAACATTATTTTTGCTCCCAGTCAGAATAAACCTGAAGGTTCAATGAGTAATCTGTATTTAGTTTAGACATTTAACTCATAACTCCTTTTTTTATTATTATTTATTTGTCCATTAATTATTGATATATTATATTTCGCTCCCAGTTATGGTTTTTGAAAACAATTTTTGTGTTAAATGGTCTGAAGTTACTTTATTTTTATTTTTTTAATTGACCTACTTAGCTTATTAGTTTCATACTGAATTACTTGATTATTAATTTCAAAAGTCATGCTTAAGCATTAGGATTTAGGTCCAACAAGTATCTGTAAATTATTATACATGAAAATAAAAGATTTAATTTGTCTGCCTAATTTGATAATTGGAACAAATTTGAGAAAAGGATTTTTTTTATTTAGCTGTAAGTTTCCACTTTTTAGAAGAAGTGCTAATAGAAGTAAAAGTACTGTCCTATTGGTCCTATTAGTCCTGCTTAATGTCCCATCCCCATCTGTCCTGGCCATATTAGTCAATGTGAGAGGACGGATGAGTTGTGATGCTGTAAGCACATACCGAGCATTCTTCCTCCTCTGCCGTGCAGTTGTTGCGCATATTGTGAGTTTTTAATATGGGGGGAGATATGGAGACGGGCTCAAATCACACTCCCTGTACAGGAAAGAGCAACGGCCAAGAGTGGCATTTGCTTCTTCTGGAGTTGATACGATCGTGGATTTAAATTGCACTCAGAAAGGTCAGCACATGACAGAGCGATCGGTCAGCTCCCAACATGACGATCTGAAATCAAGGGTGTATTCTTTTTAAATAGCTTTTTTTTTTTTTTTTTTACTTCATTATTAAAAAATATAAAACATGTGAACTTCTCATTCGACTCAGTATACAGTGTACAGTTTGGATGGCTTAATTTTAAGCACAAACGTTGTTTAACTAAACGTGCAAATATACACTGGCACCAAGCAGCCAAAAAGGCATCAGCATAGAAAACGGCAAAGCTCATAAATTATATTAGAATAAACCGCTGATGTGATTATTGGCACCTTATTGTTGAATTAAAGTTAACTTTCCAAGCAAAACTCTACCAAACCAAACAGTGCCTTTTACTTTGCATTGATGCATGTTGAGAAATAACCAAGGAAAAAAGAAATGATAAGAAACTGCTGTTTCTGGATGTGGAAATCCTTGTGTTATGAGCCCGACAGTCATTACAAAACTGTCCGATGTTTTGCCAATGAGAAACTTTCAGACAGAAACCTGTGAAGGTTGCCAAAAGTGAGAAAAGAGAAAGATAAAAGGGATAAACGGCAGAAGAGATGTAAAAAGCTTCAGGCTTATTGAAGTGAAGCTTTTCACTGGAACCTAAAACATGCTGAACCAAGCAGGACTCTGTAGCAGGAAGCCACTACTGGAATAGGATACTTTAGGGAGGAATTCCAGTTTCTAGAATAAACCAACATAAAGGTGTTGTGGGCCTTGTGAAATTAAATAAAAATGTGTCAGTTTAAAAGTACCGTACCTTTAGAAAATTAACTTTTTTTTCAAGTTTTAAAAAAAGTAATTGTTATAAAGCTCAGATTTGCTTATTACAAATGGAAATATGGATTTTTGAAAACTCTTGGTGATTCCTGGGCTTTTTTCAACAAGGAGTTTGCATGTTCTCCCTTTGCATAAATGTGTTCTGCAGCTTCCTCCCACTGTCCCAAACATAGACGTGTGTTCATGGTTGAATGTCTGTGTTTCCCCTGAGATAGACCTGTCTATGGCATACCTCGCCGTTCACCCACAGACTGCTGGGGATAGGCAGCTGCCTCCCACTGACCCAGCAGAAGATGGATGGATTAACTGCAGTGCTAAAAAACAACCAAATTTAAGTAATTTTTTAATTACCCAATCCAGGTAAATAAGAACCAGCTTGAGGAGAATCAGAACAATCAAATTTAGTTTGATCCCTTTTTTGAATGCTGTCAACGTAACAAATATCTAAACACTATGAGTGAGTGAATAGGAATAACTTATAAGATGAATTACTCGGCAAGCACTTTTCTTGGAAAAAAAATCATATACCACAATTCCCAATTAAAAAGAATAGAATTTTTACAACAAAACCAGCTGCAAAAAATCTAATGAGTTCGAATGATAAGTGATTAATTTAGAAAAAAAATAATAGATAAGAGACGTAATCCTGATTTCAGCTTATTCTGATATAACCTTAGGAACTAGAACCACTAATATGCGACTCCTTAAGAAAAGAGAAATATATTCTTTCAACCTAGGCTGTTAGAGCAAGAACAAAAGTCTTTCTGGCCAGTTTCATTCGCCACAAGAGATCGAGTGCAGAACTTTTTGAAAAACCAAATCGATCTGGCCAACTGCACCTCATGACTTTCATATTTCTCAAACATTGCATACAGTTCTGTGAGGGAGAACACATTTCTCTCTGTCTGAATTGGCCTTAAGAGAACAACAACATGTATTCCAAACATTTTCTTACCATTCTAGCAGTTGTGGTGATTTATTATTAAATTTTGGAGCAGAGGTGACATTACACAGTAAACAAGTGTTACTTTAACACCTGCAGAGTTTAATATAACTCATTTGTCCCCACTCCAAATTAGTGTAACATTTACTCTGTAGACATCGTCAACTAGTTCATTTAACTAATTTTAGTGTCAAAATCAAGAACAGATCTCAGAGAGTGGCGGGTAATCGACACCATAGAATAAAAGTTACAATGCACAGCTGTTAAATTTCTCATTTGCTATTAACTGCAACACTTGAGCATATGTACACTCAGTATAGTTCTGAATACACTGGAGTAAAATAGGTTTGACTGAATTTTTAACACCCAGTTTTTTGTACCCAGGGAGTGAGAGAGGTTGTTGTAAAGTTGGGTGCTATGTGCAAATGTCTCTGTTTTGCATCTGAACAATGTTGGGGCTCGAAACCACAAAAGCTATAAGCAAAGGGAGTGAGCAGAAGTCAAGCTGCCCTGAGTACAGAAGCTTTAGAAATGTTTGCCATGCTGGTTTGTATTATTCTGACTCGAATGCAGAATCCCACAGGGAACCAATAAGTTTTAATGTTTTATTTGCGAAGGCAACAATAATGTGGAAGTGTAGAGCTGCTGGAGGTCTGTTAAACTTTATGGTTGGTTTGACGGCAGAAAGCAGACTGATCGGGAAGGAGTTGGTTGATGACAACTGCTGGTGGTTTGATTTGGTTACTTGAGACATGAAGGGGAGGTAGCATGGATCTGTAGGGGTTTAATTCAGCGGGCTTAGCAGACTGTACCCCAGAGGTCCAGGAGAATGTGACTGAGAATCAAGAGCTTTGGTACTTGCAAGAAATGTTG
Source organism: Cyprinodon variegatus (assembly GCF_000732505.1). NCBI lineage: Eukaryota > Metazoa > Chordata > Actinopteri > Cyprinodontiformes > Cyprinodontidae > Cyprinodon > Cyprinodon variegatus. The sequence continues at coordinate 338,758 of NW_015150854.1, forward strand.
TGCAGGGGATGAATACCGGGAAATGTGCACACAGGTATGACCTTTTCCATGAAGATTGGAGACAAACTGAAGTTAAGTGGCTGCCTGGAACAATAGCAAAGTCCAAATTAACAGAGATTCACAAGAAGATGGATTTCAACAAGAAGGATATTCCTGGTTTTGTTCTTTGGTTGGAATACCATCAGGGAGTAATCATCCGGCGAAGAGAGATAATCCTTTACCTCCTTATATACAGAGGTGTCAAAATTATTAATAATTATTACTCAAGCAGAAGTATACTACAACTGTTTAAAACACTTTTGTAGAAGTAAGAGTATCAATATAAGCTTTTTACTCAAGTAAAAGTGTAAAAGTACCAGTTTTAAAACCAGGTTTTAAACCTTATAATTTTTACTGCACTACCCTATTGAAGGAACATTATTCTAAAATTCTGGATGATAACTTCTTTATAATTAAGTTTATTAGTTTTATAACTAATGGTATCAGTGTCAAATTTAACTTTACATCATTATGAAGAACAATTTATTTTGGTAAGAGGCCAAGAACAAGTTGGTGCAGCACTGAGTCCAAACACAAAGAATCGAAAGAATTTTCTAGATGAAACCACTTATTTCTTTATTTTAATACCTAGAGGCCATAGGGAAAATTTCCGTAGCTTAACTGAAACAAAACTAACACGTCTATTTCTAAAATGTAAGGAGTATAAAGTAGAGAATAAAAAAAAAAATGTAAGGAGTAGCAGTAAAAAGTTGTCTAGAAAAATAATTACTCCAGTAACTCCAGAGAAAAAATCTCTTTGGTGTCCACCTACACACACACACACACACACACACACACACACACACACACACACACACACACACACACACACACACACACGCTAGTGATCTTGATTCATAAATGTTCTCAGGTGTGCAGCAACACAGGTTGGCCCGGCCACCAGCAAAGTCCCTCTTGATGACATTAAGCTCACTCATATAAAAACAGCAAAACCTCAGAGACCCCAACAGTTTCCTTGTTTTTTTTTGTTTTAATTGAAAACCAAAACTAGCTAATTTTGAGTTTGCACAAACATAGTCAACCTCTACTCCATATTCTGCCTTGGTTAGCAGCCTGGTATCTCAAGGTCCTCTCAGTGACTGGAAAAATTATTTTACTGCCTGACCTGATGTTCACCAGTCATAAGTTACAGTTGCATCCAATCCAATAAAAAAAAAGATGTCTGTGAACATTGACCAAACATTGGAGTGGATTGGAATGTACTGCATAGCCTCTGCTAAATATGAAGGCTAATTATTCTAAAGCAAACAAACTCACTCTCTGCTGTGAGCTAAAATCATCAATATAGAATAGAATAGAATAGAATAGAATAGAATAGAATAGAATAGAATAGAATAGAATAGAAAATCCCTCTATTGTCCCACAATGGGGTAATTCTGCTGTTTACAGCAGAAGGCAAAAAGATTATAGAAAAAAATTATCACACAAATGTGGACTAACATAATAGTGAAGAGGTAAAAGATAAATAATAAAATATTGTATTGTAGAGTGTTTTAACAATATAAAACTATGCACATGGACAATAAATAACCAATATATAGCTATGTACATTTTTACAGTAATGGATATTTCAAAATAGCAGCAACATCAGCAAAAGTGCAAAAATGACAGCAGCATGTTATTCACTGACTGAGGTAGAAAATCAAAATCAGTATGAATGTAACAAATAATTAAGGTTGTTGGGAACAGTGGTGGTAATAAAGTCTTACAGCAACTAAGAGGAAGGATCTGTGATAACGCATTTAGGGTGCAGCAGTCTGTCACTGAAGGAGCTCTCCAGTTCTTCAACAGCCTCGTGCGTGAGGTGGGAGACATTATCCAACAGAGATGTTAATATCATCAGCTGACATTACCAATTCTACACATCTTACGTTTACCATTTCTAATTTCTTCCTGTGGAAGAGGTTTATTGAAGTAGTTAATTGTTGAAGCTGGTAAAAAGTGATGAGAGTCAAGGTCTGTTCTCTAACTCACTACATAAATAAATATGTTTTGCGCAAATGTTTGTTTAAATCAGCGCAATTTCTTTCCTATCAAGTTAAATTGATAATCTGGGATAAAAAGACAAATCAGACGTTTTTCAAACCAAAGTAATCAGAGGAAGGCAGGTCATAAAGTTGACTGGAGCAAATAAAGGATTACAGTAGATGACCCAAAAAAACAAAAAGAAATGTTTCTGATGCCAAAAGGCCTCTAGCAATTTTTATAACACATTTCTACTTTGGTACAAAGAAATATATTTTTTTCTCCAACTTTTAAACAATAAAGAAACAATAAGCGTTAGTGGATTAACTCATTCCTACACAAACTGTATAAAGAGGAAACGTAATTTAGTTCAATTTAGGTGTATGTTCTCTAACATTTACAAGTTTGACCTTATATAACCCCAGTGATGCTGATATTTAGAACATGTTCGTTCAAGCCTGTAGTGGGTAGCAGTTACAGGATTTTAATAAGAGGACAAGAACTGCCAGAAGGAGCGTTTGGTTGAGAACAGCAATATAAATGTCTCATGTAAAAACATCTTACATACACTTTTTAGTTTTAATGCAGAATGTATCAATCAATGAAAGCTGCCCCACTCAGGTTTCTATCCGTGCTAAGGTTATGACACACAGCAAAACATGTTGCACTATGCAATGCTTACTTTCGTGGTAAAGATGAACAAGTGAATACAGATTTTTTTAAGCTGTGTTACAAAACTTCTGTCATTGGGATCAAAAGAGGGATAGAGGCTCATTATTGAGCCAAATCCATGGATAGCGAAACACAATACAGAGACTTTCTATAAACCAGCCAGTGAACTGAGTACATCATGTGGTGTTCAGGGAGACTTATTTAAAGACGACATTCCAACAACTGCAGTTAGAGATCAGATCATAACTCCTGAATGTAAGTATGAAACACAATGTATTTGCGTGAAACGGAGAGCTTCGCTGCAGGCTCAGGAATGTTGGCACCAAGCATGCAGTCCTGACAGACAGCTGCACCGCTGTGGCGTTTTTAACATGCCAGACCAAGGATCCGAGGCTTGCTGGATCATTAAAGAAAAAAAAAAAAAATCCAAGTTGAAAAGAAATGCACTGAAAATGGGATTTCAGATTAAGGTGTCAGTGACTAATGGAGAAAAAGAGGAAAAGCCAGGCCTGGCAGGGGTTGGACGTCGATCATAGGCAGATTTATTCGGTTCCATTCATCAAATAGAAACTATTTTTTAATACATTTGGGGAGCTTCCCATATCCATGCATGCTTAGTGTGATAGACAGAGTCCATCACAATTTTTTTCCTCCATGGTGGCAGTTTTTAACATGGGTTAAATGGCTTTATGAATAATTTTTTCTCCCTGAGATTTGCATAAAATTACTCATTTCCCTACATACGCCTCCATTGAGTTTTGCAAAACATGCATACCCCTAAAACTTTCTAGCATTTCATTACATAAAAATTGAAGAAAGAAATATTTCCTATAAGTTTTCCAGATTTTTCTGAAAAATTATATACTGGCCAGGAAGTTCAATTTGGTCTGGAGCACCAAATTTCACACATATTTATTTGGTTAGAGTCAAAGCAAAATGACCTCCATTCCAATTGAATAACACATTAGATGCTCGTTTAAAAAACAAAAAACGAAAGCCATCCATCATTTTTCGTTTCACTTTACATTCATGAATGAAACTCACAATGACATGTGTGTCTTTCTATTAATCAATAGAACTCAATAATCCTTTCTTTGCCATGCTTTGAAACAACAAAGCTATGAGTGGTAAAAGAATAAACAGACCAGGAAATTATTAGAAAATACATTTTTTACTCATGAAAAAGTAAAAAAAGTAAAAAAAAAATCTACTTTATATTTCTGTCATTCAGAGGCTTAGCTAGATGGGGGGCCATGGCCACCCTTAGCCAATCATTGGCCACCCCTGTGGCCACCCCTACCATTTTCCCCTCTAATACAGACGGTGACATTAGTAATACTCTAAAGGGGAATGTTCAAACTTGTTAAACATTTAAAATTGTCATATATTAACAACTACTTGACAACAGAAACACTGCGGTTAATTATGCACATCAATATACAAACATTAAAGATGATAGATAAAGAATTCATGCTCTTTTCAGAACTAAATTTAGAAATATTTGGGGTAAAGATAAAATTATGTGCCTCTGCAAGTCATCTAGGAGTCTTCAGTGAAATCATGGATAAATAACTACTTTAATAATAACATAAAAATTCATTAAATGTGGATATTAGTAGATTTAAATATCTTTTTTTTTTGCAGAATGATTATTGATAAAAGTATTTAATGACAATTGAAATATGTTCTACCCAGAACTCAAATCTCAAAGAAATTTGTTTCTATTCACACAGCATATATGGTTGATTCTTTAACTACGGGTACTTTTATGTCCTTTGATCATATTTCATGAAAAAAATGTAAAAAGAGACATTTCAAACCTTTATAGTTATCTTTACAATGAAACTGTTTTAGGACATTTGTTTTAGTAATCTGACTTTTTCACCTTTTTTCAGCCTCATTTATATGTAAATATTACCGTTTTGTGCTTGTCCCATACCCAGACTTTTGATCTTAAATGATAAAAAGAAATAGTAAAGAAAGATTTTTTTTTTAATGTTTTAAAATATCATTTTATAAAATATCAGTAAAATAATCAAACTATAATTGGAGTATTTAATGTCATACAGCTGTTTATGTGATTTTCTAAACCAATTGTAGTTGTCCCACACTATTGTTGTAATTTCCACCACACCATTTGTTTTTAAATAAATTGTTGCAAAATTCTAATCACTCATGAAAACCTTCATAACTTAAGAGATAATGCTCCCCTTTAATTAAAAACACAAGTATTTACACCTTGAAATGTATCTTGCGATTCCAATGCTATATCTCAGGTTACGGGGAACATAACAATAAAGGCATAAACAGTTAAAACTATATATGAAATTGTTCTCCCACTGAAAAAACATTTTGTATATCATAGTATTTTAGAATAAATTACAAATATATGTGACGGAAATTACATTTGTGCCAGCCGAGTTGGGAAACCTGTTTTAAAAAAAAACAATTTGTCTTAAAAATCAGTGTTTTCTCTTATGAATCTTCAAACTAGACTAGTTATGCTCACCAATGACATTTTGAGAACTTATATTTTATTATAATTTTTCTCTTCAAGTTTGCAAGGTCAATAGTGTAAAGTTAAAGAAACACCCATGTTTAAATATATGTGTCTATTCGTTAGTAAAGGCTGCAGGAAAGTACAGTTTGTCTTTATTTAGAAAATATGGATGTTTTGCGTGTTCCTGTTGGAAGAGTGTAGATTGACCCTGAGGTTCTGGTGCTTTTCGGCCACCCCTCAAAGTTCATTGTTTATTGACTAGCCACCCCTGTTAGGATTTTCTGGCTACGCCTCTGCTATCATTTTCAATTCAACTAGAAAATGTTTAGAAAATCCCATTTATTTTGGAAATTAAACCAATGTTCAGCTGATAAGGTCACCTTATTTGTGGGCAAGCACAAACATGAACGCAAACAACTTAACACTTCTGAGTATTTGACTCATCGTGAACTTTTTAAAGCTCCACTTTATTTCCCCTCATAATCACTCACCCGCAGCCTTCATTGCTCTCTGTGCGCTAAATGCCGCCTGGTGCGCCCTGTTTATTTTGCACATGTTCGGTGCCGCCCTGCAGACGCGCTGATATCACGCCGTTGCGTAATTTGACAAGCCAGTGCAAACCAGAGGAGGATGAGCGTTTGACAGCTTGTTGCGAGGGATTGTTTTCGATGCAAACATAGTCCATATGTGCTGAAATCATTGAGAGATCTTTTTATTTTTTATTTTTTTAATCTGTCTTCCATATTAATGGCCGCAGCCGTGACCAATTCGTTTTGGGTTGCTCCGGGGCAGGACGCGCAGTTTGTCCATAAAACCCACCCAGCGGCGCCGCTGACATCATCCGACGGTTTTAGGGGTGAGGATCATGGACAAGTGCTTTGTAACGTCGTCCCGGGAATATCATCCTTCCCGGATTATAATCTGGTAGGTTGGCTGTATTTGAACTGCCTCACAGCATCACTGTATCTCTCTTTTATTTTTATTTTATATTTCTGTTACGCACTGATTCTGCGTTAAATAAATATTTTCATTTCAATCAAATCTAATCCAATATTGATGGCTGCTTGAGGATTAGTGCCTAATATGTGAGGTTGACATTCACTTGCTGTGCTGGGATGAATGGGATGTGCACCCGTCCAGAAACTTGTCCTGCCTATAGTCCTGCAGAGCAACTGGGTGTTCTAATTTCAGCTGTGTATTTGGAAATAGTTTACATGCAGGCTGGAGCATTTGCATGGAGCTGCTTGTAAATCGGAGCTGTGGTTAAGATGACTTTCTATTGAAAAAAATCTTACTTTGGTAGACAGTATCCTACATGCAGGCCCCAAGGTGTTTTTGATCCTTTGCTTTTTAGCATGCAATGAAGCAAAAGCAGGAAAAAAAACCTCTTGATTTCACTTCTTGAAACCTTTTGTTACATACTAGAAATAAATAAAAGGTACTATTTTTGCAATTCTAGTCCTGGATTAAAAAAACAATCAGGTCATAATTCAGCTTTCTGGTTTAGATGTTTAAAAGCACCAATGTTTAACATTTGTGAAAATTAATGTCAGTTTAAAATGTATCACCAATCAGTAGCTTGCCTTTAGTAGCTACTTTAAAGCTCTCATATATTCATTTTGCATAAATCCGAATTAGTTGGTTATTATGGCTTTTCTGTGAGGAAAAAAAAGTTGAAACAAACTTCTACCATCTCAAAATGCTTTCAGTCTCAAAAACCTCATAATGGAATATGCTTAATCTATTCGACTGACATTTAAACCACTGTTTTGTTGTTTGCTTTTGATTGTTATTCACACACAGTAGTGGACCCAGAGAATTTTCATTGGAGTGGCTTGGCATGGTCCAACACCAGTTTAGGATTAGTCTACACCTATCGCAATGTACCAACAGAAACATGAACTTGTAAAACATCAATATTTATCCATATTCAGACTTTCATAAAGCCCTGGCTATTAAATGAATATGCATATTTATAAACTGGCACTGTTCTACATAATATACACATTGAATTGGTTGAGAAGTGGTTCTTCATTGCTAATATAGAAGACTACCTTCCCATAAAGCACAAAACCTAGCTCTAAAAACACAAAACTTAGCACTAATTCTTTAAATGTCCCATTTAGTATTTAATGTAGATATTTAAAATATTACTGTCATTATTTTGTCAATTTATTGTTAATATAATGCCAACTGAAAAACCAAGTATCCCTGCTGCCACCCTCTGTTTTAGAGGTGAACTGCATGTTCTGGAGGTTGTAGTGTGTTCCAATGGGTACAACAAATCACCAGGTTTGGGTGGCCACTCATTGGCTTTATCAGGGCCTTTAGCTCCGCCTCTGTTCACACGAAAGTTGCCAATTTACATGTTAAAATTAATGTAGGAATGGGTGTCACCAGCGATTTTCTTCTGTGAAATGTGTTACAAAAATCATCTAAAGCTTTCAATTACCATTATGATACCTGCTTGAAGAGATTTCTGATTTAATGGTTTCCTCTGCTAGTTCAATGAAATGTATAAAGGATGGTCAAATTGATGTCTTGTTGCAGAAAATTTCTTTTCATACTAAAAAAAAAAGTCTGGTTGGAAACAACCACCTCTGCAAAAGTACAAAATTGAATTCAATTGAATTGATCTGAATGAATGACCACCAGCCGGCCAATGTCTAGCCCTTTTGTTCCCGTGTTTGACTAAAACCAATCCTCCATCTAAAGTGAATAATGCTGTTATTTGAGTTAAAAAGTAAAATGTATTTCCCTTCTGCTTTTTTGACCAGGTTAAAGCCGAGATGGATGCCTACATACATCAGGATACAGTAGACTCCAAAATGTTTGACAAGGATGGTGCCTCTATGCTGGAGCCATCATTTATTGAGGACTTCGCCACTTCTTACAGCGTCAACATGAGCCTGTTCCTCCCTGATGCTTCCTACCTGCACCCTGGCCTATGCCGGACTGTGAAGCAAGTCAAAATGGAGCCACAGCCCTCCCTGATACACCCCACCTGCCAGGGCAATGAAGCACCAGCAATGCTGCCAGAGTACTCAGGAATGTATAAAGCAGTCGACAGTCCAGGTAATTTTTTCATCAAGCAGGAAGCACCAGAATTCCAAGAGATTCCCCAGTTTCAGATGCTGAACACTGATTTAGAGCAGGACTCTTTCCCCATCACACAACTAAGTCTTCCAGTGAGGAATCTAAACGTAAGAGAACTATCCAGCAGTTCACTGACTGTGACTGAGTGTTTTCCATTTAATCATCACTCTGGCCATCAGTTTAGGTCAAATTATTTGCCCCCATCTCCGCCAACTTCTGAGCCTCCAAGTCCAGACGTAAACAAGGAGCTCCTTCTTAACATCTCCCCTCCTCCTTCCTATGAGGCCAGCATTGCCTCCAAGACAACACTTCAGACCCACAGTTCCACTGGATCCAGACAGACTTCCGGCAATTCTTTGAGTAAGAACCTCGACCAAAATTACACTCCTAAATTCAGCCGTAGTCCGGTTGTTGGAGCGGTTCAAAACTTGAGCCTGGCACCAGCTAACACAGCGCCATGTGTTGGCCCACTGTCTCCAGAGTTGGCCCAGTCTGCTCCGGTCAAGTACAACCGGAGGAATAACCCTGATCTGGAAAGGCGCAGGATACACCACTGTAATGTTGAAGGTGAGAATATGAAGTGGTACTGGTGGCAGTTATGATAGGACTTTGTAAAATGTATATCTAAAAGTAGTTATTCTCTCTTTTGAAGGTTGCAAGAAAGTATACACAAAGTCTTCTCATTTAAAGGCTCATCTACGGACCCACACAGGTAGACTCCTTTCAGCTCCACATCTTCTAATGGGAGGGAACATGATGATGTTGCCAGGCAGAGAAGTTTTCTTGGCTTGCATGTTCATTCTCTCTGGCCCACATCTTGCTGCTGTCAAATCACATAAACCCTCCAGCTCTCATAAAGAGAGGGGAGGTGGTAGATGCATGCAGTGATTTATAGCCCACAGATGAGGTGTACTATCAATTTTGTTCTTCTTTTCCAAACTCCTTTATTAGATGTGTGCTGTCAACAAAGTGCTGATATCCTCAAGGGACGATGGGGAGGGGGGGTGGTAAATCCCAAAAAGTTGTGGAGTATGCTTTAGCTTCTCTGTTTGATTTCTACTTGGCAAAGGTGAGAAGCCGTACCAGTGTTCCTGGGAGGGATGCGAGTGGCGCTTCGCACGCTCTGATGAGTTGACACGACACTTCAGGAAACACACCGGGGTGAAGCCTTTCCAGTGCGGCGTGTGCAGCCGCTGCTTCTCACGTTCGGACCACCTGGCCCTGCACACGAAGAGACACCAGAGCCACGGAGCCCCTTAGCTGCATCTTCATGGCTTCTACCAAACGTGGGGGAAAATGGAGTAAAAAAAAAGACAGCAGTTTATTCTATTTACTCTCAATAGAGACAATTTGATGTTCTGATCTGACACTATTTGACTTTTTTTCTATGTGTCGAATCAGATTGTTGCCTTACTACAAATATCTCATCAATGGAAGACTTATCAGTTAAAACTATTTAACCAGTTGTGTCCTTTTGAAAGCTTTATTTTGTTAATGCACAGATATGAACAGGTGACATTTTTATATCTGGACTGTTCATGGTGAAGATCATTTTAGCTTTTTGCGAAATTAGTTATGGTTTTATGTCTGTGACCTATGGAGAGTATTGGCAGTTAAGGAAAGCTGGACACGCTGGATGAAACACTTTGGTGTAGAGCACAGTTTTGTCATGCAGTCTGTGCATAGTCATATTTTGACTTTAATGCTGCCAGGTTCACAGGAAGATTTTTTTTTTCCTTATTCAAAGGATAATGTTTGGTGTTAAATGACAATAGATAAGATTTTTTTTTCCTTTTTTTGTCATTCACTGTGTCACCAAAACATTTTAATGTAAAACAAAGATAACCTGAGTAAATATAGTCTTTGAAACGATGAGCAGTTTTCTTATCCATCCATTGTTTATACCTGCCTTTCTAAGAAGTGTGCAGCTGGTAGAATGAGGCAGGATACACCCCGAAAAATTTGCTCATTCATCACAAGGCAACTTGGAGACACACAGGACAAACAGCTATCCAAAGACACACTCAAAAGGGCAATTTAGAGTAACCAATAAACCAAGCATTTATATTTTAGGACTGTGGGTTGAAAGCCAGAGTACCCAGAAAGAAAATCTACACATGCAAAGGGGAGAGCATGCAAACTCCCAGGACCTTAGATTCCAACCCAGGACATTCTGGATACAAATGAACAGTGCTAACTGAGCCCACATGCAGCCAAAATACCACAATTGAGGGAAAACAAGATACCAACTTTGTCTTTTGGGAAAACTGTGATTAACCAGATTTTCTTGGTTCAGTTTCAGTCGCCACACCCAGGTTTGCTTACTGTCTGACCAGTAGAAAACAGAAATCATGTCTGAGAACATGAGGTAAGTTAAAATTACACTGAACTGCAAAAAAATCAAACAATAGAACTAGTTAAAAAACGAGGTTTATACGAAATGTTAAAACTATTTTTAAGATGTTCAGAGTTCAGTTAACAAAGGGGGAGGCAGTTTTTAAACAAAATAGGCAATGAACATTGTTGAAACTAAAATACTCCAAGATTCATCCTGGATCTCACCAACATGGAGCAATATCTAAACTACTGCAGGCTAGGTGCATCAGCCTCAAATCTGTGCTCAAGATTAAACAATAGCAAAAAAGGTCTATGTAGAGGAAAGAAAGTTTCAAAACTAACACCACTGTCTATCTAAAATATCGCAAAAGTTCATTCAAGGTTTCTGGGGGATCGTCAATATGATTTTTTTTTTGGCAAATAGGATGTTTAACCAAGAACCTTATGCTTCCTAATAAGTGTTTTTCTGTTAAACCTCAGTTTAGACCATTTTAGAGTAAGTGCTGTCTATTGGAATGTGTTGGAGGGGGAGGATTTTTATTTTCTAAAACTGCAATATCAGGCAAAGTTTTTAAAACTGTACCTAACCCCGTCTAGCTGAAAGAGATTAAGATTCAGTGTGTATATATATATATATATATATATATAGATGGATAGATAGATAGATAGATATAAATAAGGATCAGAAACTGACTTACACAAAAACTATCCATGTCTGCAATCTTTATAGAATTGTCAAGTTGCAGATGAGTGGAAACTTATGCAACATCACAATTTAGATTTAACCGAAATCCGTTTTTAGCAGGAAGCAATTAAAATAGTCATCTTTGACCTTATCTTTCTCTATGACACCTTTGCAAAGAATGTATGACCCACTGATATTAAAGGGTAATGATCACTTTTAAGGTTAGATCCAGTGTTAATTTTGAAAGTTTATTTTCATTTAGTTTGAGCCATTTTTAAAATAATTTATAGATTCTAATTAGTCTTTTGTAGTCATTTTTTGTTTCAGTCAGTTCAATCTTATGAAATAATTAGTCAGATATTGTCTAAAAGATATAGTCATATATGAAAGAATTTTAGGTGATTCATGTTTGGGGAATTTCTAAATTACAGATATAGGAAATAAATTTACTCGTACTTTGCAAGAAAACACACATTTGGTTACTTTAAAACTAGTAAAACTACATATAACTTGAGTAGTTCTGTCTGATATATATTAGTTAACAAATATGTCAGCCATTTTTTATTAAAATTCCTGTTTGACATTTAAGTTAGTTTTGGTCTCCAGAAAAAATGTGATAAAAATGAAAGGTTTTATCACAAAACCTAACAATTCTCCCTCCATGGCAATTTCATATTGTTAAATTCTGAGCTTTAATTTTCTATCCAGTCTTTCTCTTTTCAGCTATTTCTGCTTTAAATCTGCTTGTTTGATTTTCCTATTAGAGGATCTAGTTTTTGGGGAGACTTAAGCTTACAGACAGATGACCTCACTGGTGTTTTAAACACCTGGCGGATTAAAAAGCTGAAATAAAGTCAGAAGTATGACTTACAGCTCATCTCTATCATGTTAGTTTGAAATTATAAAATCATTAGTTTTCTTGTCAGTTCAAGTCATGCGTTATCTGGAATTTTATGATTAGTCTGATCTAAACCATTATTAGAACCGGTTTTAGACGCAATTGGGGCACACAACAAGATGTCCTCGTCTTTATTACAGTTTGCAAAAAGTGTGCTTGTGACATGACTCATAGAGAGGGTTCCGACAAAGGGTGCCAAGAAAGCCAGAGAAGATGCCTGAGCTTGTTCTAAGAGTCAAGAGACGTACCTGCATGCAAGGACAAATTAATGCAAATTTTTTTCTGTACATATGACTCAACATGATTTTTACAGCATAACATCTAGGAAGTGATAAATCTTGACTACAGTACAAACGAGGAATACTTTGTGGAGTCAGAATAGCTAGTAATCATCTAAATTCTTTAGCTGCTGACAAAAACATTCATCCAGATCTGATTATAATAGAGCAGAGTACAGGATGTTCAGGGTGTTTCCTTTAAACTGTAACCTGTTCTTGGAAACCGCATTGGCTTCATGCTGGGTTGGAGCATACCAGGTCTTAAAATATCGCTCTCTGTTAGTACCGGATTATAGCAACAAAGCGATGTGGTTTTATTCTGAGATTTATGATGTTTTACATAGAAGTATGAAAACATCAAAGCAAGAATGTGACTTCCAACTAGGTTAATTGATGCATTAAAAACACATACTCACTTTATATTGGCTATAGTTCAAAATGGTTCAGTTCAGGTGTGCAATGGCTCAACTGTTGGGTGGGAAGTTATAGGTGGCGAGGATGACTGTAGTGGACTGATTGTCTCCTGCCAGTTCCAATACTTAGATTTAACGCTGACTGATTCCTGGTTCATTTGGCTGTTTTAATCAGTTTTGTTTTTAAATTGACTTGTTTTTGGCTTTTTTTTTTATCATTTTCTTAGTCTCATTGTTTTCTATTTAGGCTCAGAGCTTTTTCTCATATAAAAAATGCACATATTTGGGCTGAATCGAGCTGGTTGGAAAGTAGCTTCTTCAAGGTTTGACACCAATAAAATTAATGTGCTTCTTTGTCAGAGGGAGCATATTGTGGCCTCGTCAAATAATTAAAAAAAAAACATAAAGCCTTAAGCCAAAAGTTTTATTTACATATATAATAGCTTTTGCCTCCTAATAAAGTTGTCATTTAAAAAATTATTTTTCAGTTGGTCTGATATTAAGATTTATTAAAAGATTTGATACATTTTAAGTGTTATAAATAAAAGAAAAAAATAGAAGAGATCTATAATGGAGAGAAATACTTTTTTCAGGCCTGTTTTAACACATTTTGCTGCTGCTTTTTTATTTATTGTTGTTGATTAATGCTGTCATATACTTCAGGGGGTGTTTCTGCAACTCCAGCATCTCACTTGCTGTACTCCACACTAATGGTTTCCATCAAATCCAGATTAGGTTTCTGAATGCCAGTGTGAGTACAGCTCTCAAATGTCACTCAAATGTGTCACTGAAACCGCATTCCATCCATCCCAATCATAGATAGCAAAGGGCTTCATCCCAGTAGTGTTACATACAAAATGCAACTTTATTAACCTTCATGCCTCCATTCATTTCAATATACATGTATATGTTTCAACTTATCTTAATTTCACAGCTCCATCCATATGAAAAAATACAGGAAAAAAAAGGCAAAACACTGACTTGTTACTGAAACAACTTTTGGAGAAAATAAAACTGTAACAGGGGGAAAAAAAAGAGAAAGCAAAAGGACACCTGCTTTTAAAGTTTTTAAAAATACCAGGATTAAAAATGTCTTTTTTTTCCCATTAGCAGAATCTCCCTTTTGAAAACAATATCACATTTTATTTTCTCACAGTAAGAATGAAAAGATCTGAATATATTTACACAACACTCACTTTACATAAATACAGGAACAACAATTACTGTACGGAATATTAGCAAACTTGAAACATAGGCATTGGCTTCACTACTAAAGTTTTCAAAACCAGAAAAATGAAATACGATGTTACACTTAAATTAAAATATTTACTTAACTGATTGAACGCCTCAAATCATCAGCGAAGGCATCAAATTACCCAGCTGTGGGTTTGATTCCTCATGGCCTAATATGAAATCACTGTGCTGAAGCTGAAACATCCAGAGGTCTTTGTAACTCCGGTTTATTGCCCTTATGGAGAGGGACTTATTGCAGCCAAAGTAATGTGTGCTTCAAACTGGTGTTATTGTGGGACACTGCGTTTGACACTGTGATATATAAGGCTCAGTGCGAAGGATAGGTTCAACATTAGAGGTCCGACTTGCATATTGTTGTCTGTGCTTTTTATCCCCAAAATAATATAAATAATAAAAAGAAATCACTGTTTCTCCTTTTGAAATGTAGCAGTTGAAGAACAAGGGTTGGAATCATAACGCTGCACACAGCGGTTGATATTACAAGTTTGTGGTATGAGGCACTATTTATCATTATTGCATAACTTTGACCCTGGTTACCGTAACAAAATTATGCTTTAAAAGGAGCAAAGAGATGGTGTGTGTGTGTGTGTTGGGATGGGGGGGATTAGGAAAACAATACACCCTGCCTCCGTGGAGACATCATCAAGTCTGATTGAACTGTTTAAACACTGGTGTATTAAGGCATCCGACATCATAAAAGGATATACGGAATAAAAAGTAAATGTGTTGATATGTGAGATTGATTTGTGTATGTTTTTATTTTTATCAGGGTACAGTTGAAATCAGATGTTTAACTACACTGGATTATAGGACACAAATGCTGTATCTATGATAAGGTCAGACTGAACTTTTAATAAGCCGATTAACTAGGATTGCCAAAATTATTTCTATTTTTTTTTTACACATTTTTTATGACTTTCTTGAAAAACTTATTAACAGTTCAAGCAATTTCGAAAAGCCCACAGTATGTTATGGCTTTGGAAGCTTACGTTGATTGATTCAAAGCAGCTCAAAAACATTGCTTTCATGCGTGGTATGATGGAAAAAACAAAAGTATTATAGTACCAGAAAATATTAGCCAAATGATCAGCCTGGTTAGCCCTTCAGATACGATTGTTCCTTTGTGGTATAAATAACAGGTGATGGTTTACACATCATACTGTTAAAACGAACCGTTCCTGTGTCCCAGGGGTGAATATGTTTTGGTGCTTAATGTGATTTTTAACTAAGGCAAAATAAAGTGTGAATAAAGAAAAGTTTTTTTTACTAACATGGGCTGAAAGGCCACTTGGCAAACAAGAAGCAATCAATCCAAAAGCAATATAAAAAGCCAGATTTCCATTTGGAAAGGAACACAGCGATTGAAACTTTAATAGTCAAAGACGGGATCTGATGAAACAAGAGCGTTTGGCCATAATGACCATTGTTACGATTGGCGGATGAGGGTACAAAAATGGCAGCTTCAGGCTGCAGGTCTGGTCAAGTAACACTGAAAGGTAAAAACGGGTCATCCAGATGAATAATCATCTTAAACATCCAGCTGGATAAGTTAGAGGGTGGCTTAACAATGACAGTCAATATTATTGAGGGTTGCCAACACATACCTTTGATCTCAATCCCTTAGAAAATTAGTGGGAAGAGCTGAAAGGCAGCCAACGAACCTGACCCTGTTGGACTGGTTCTATGAATAGGAATAAGTCAAAATTCCTGTGACGACTATAATAAACTTCTGGCAGGTCACCAGATAAAAGCCTATTCTACCAAATACAAAGGAGTTTAATAAAATAAGGTGAAAAATATATATTTTAAAAATGCTTCCTCGTTATTCTCGCCTTTTAGCAAATAGAAATAATTATTTTAAACCCAAGTGACCTAAAAAAAAAAAGAATAATTTGATCTCATTTACCATGAAAAACTGAAAAAAAAGAATGTGTATGTAAATATCTGGTTTCAACTGAATGATAGTAAAATGGCAACAGGGGCAATCAAGTACCTTAATACAGTCAGTGTATATAAATAATTAGTTGTTTATAGCAAACACCGATTTTGCCTTATAAAATAAAAAAAGGACAATTTGACCATGAATTTGTCTAAATCCAAGCCAGAAAAATAAAAAAATCAAATTTCTATATAACATCACACATGATCATTTACATGATGAACACCTTTAGCCCGTTTTAACTGTATATCAAATTAGATAAATTACGGTCTCAGAAAAAAAGACTTTACGTGTATAAATGTATCTCCTGCATCTACAAATCGAAAGCCCTATTTCTCCATTGTATGTACAGGTTGTAGAACTTTGTAATAGCTTTGTATCTTCACTATCACATATATTACAACATTTCAAAAAATCATTATTTTTTTTCCACATTGGAGAAAGAGTTACAAGCCGTCCCATGAAGTGCCCCTCGATCATAAAAAAATTGTCTTAATACATTATACGGATGATAAAATATGATTATTTTGTTCAGAAATTGACATCTGGAATAAAATATCTGAAAGTCATCTCGATAAACAAAGAAGGTGCTAATATGCTTTTGCCAAAATGATAATATAATTGGGTGTAATGACATGTGCACAAATAATATACATAAATAAAGAACATACAAGAGGGATGCAAAAACTCTATGGAAACTGTTCCCTGGGTTTGGCTTCTTTACTAAAAGTGAGAGCTTTCAAGTGTGCATGTGTGTGTCTGTGTGGAGGCGTTAGTGTATGAGTGTATGGATTTCAAGATACCTTAATCAAAAGGTTGTTGTGTCTTCTTACTGGCTTCTGTCCAATAACTGCATTTGGCAGAACCATCGAATAACATTGGTTGGCTCTGTACCTAAGGTTTGAAGCTTTTAAACAGCATAAAGAGCACTGGATATACTTGAAAAAAGAAAACGAAACGCCTGCCTTCAGACTATAAAAATACACTTTTAATTTGATTCCCTGATTGAGGTCAAGTGATGTGATATTTCTGCCAGTAACAGCATCTAAGATCTTCCTCTGTGATATAATGTAGGGATTAATATCTGTGTTTTGTGCAGTGCATTGCAAAAGTACTCGGACTCCTTGAACTTTCTCAAATTTGACTATATTACAACCACAATTCTGTATATTTTGTATTAGTTTTAATGTGTAGACTGACTCAAAGTAGCAGATAATAACAAAGTGGGAGTAAAGTGATGACCCTTCCTAAACTTTTATCATCAAGAAAGTGTGCTGATGTATTCAGCTGCCTCTACCATAATGCCCTCTAATAGTGTGCCTTCAGATGTCACCTAGTTAGTAAATAGAGTTCATCTTTATCTTAGAATAAATGCATATTCTATATTAGGGCCTAAGCATGTTCTTAGAGAACACTGGTGAGATCAGCTTAATGAATACAAAGGAACAGACCAGATAGGCCAAGGAGAAATATGTGTTCAAAGTAGGGCTTGATTCTTAAAAAAGGATCACAAGCTTTGAATATATTTAAAGAAATGTTCAATATATAAAATTGGAAAGAGAGAAATTAAACTGCAGATCTACAGTTAAACACTGCATTAATGAGAGGAGCTGCAGAGAGGTGCATAGCTTCTCTTAAGGAGCTGCAGAGAAACGCAGATCAGGTGAGAGAATCTGTTAACAGAATAACCATTAGCAAACATGTGAGAGAAGATGCCCTGGCTAAATGACATCAAAATCAACCCCACCCAATTCTAGAAAAAATGCTACCTTATCTTCTCTCTTAAACATGGTAGTGGCAGCATTATTCTGAGGGGTATTTTTCTCTCAACAGTAAATGTAAAAACTGAATTAAGCTAAAACTACCCAAAAATAGCTTTTAAGAGGCTGCCAAAGACTTAAGCCTCTGGAGGTTCACCATCCAGCAGGAAAACACAACCCTACACATACAGAGCTCCAGTTTGTATGTTAAAATGGACAAGTCAATATCCAGATATAGGTCCCATTGAGATTATCTATGGCAAGACATCGAAAACTGAATACTCTCCATCGAATCGAAAGTATTTTACCAATTATGAGCACAGATTTCAACCTCCAGATGTGCAAAGCTATTTTTTCTACAAAGTACTTCTAAATCAGAGATGCTGAAGACATACAAACTCTCACTTTTCAGATCTTTATTCATTTACAAAAGAATTATATTTATCAATTACTTCTACTTGACAACTACGTGCTACAAATTGTGTAGGGCTATGACAAAGAAACCCAACAAAATGCACTGATTTTTTGTCGTTGTAACGTAACAAAATGTGAAACAGTTCAAGGATTTAGACTATTGCAAGGCACCATATGTATATATGGTATTCTGTATGTTACTAGGTGTGCAACTCCTGCATTTTAAACACCAAACTTTTGGTAAATAACCAACAAAACCGCCCAAAGTGAGGTGAGAACATTTCAAGCAATGTTTATGTAAAATATAAATAAAAAAATGTCAGATGATGTGGGATAAATGACCAGCTGAGACTTCACTTTGTGACTCAGATATTCAGAAACAGAGCGAGGCTGACCTGGTTGACATCAACAAAGATTTTAGATCAGAATGTATTGCTCTTCTGTGTGCAAGATTTTCTCTGTCAATCTCCAGCTGGTGTCAGTGACAGCTTGTGGTGAAGGGGCGCTTTGCTGTATGAAAACTACCAAAAAATTTCCATGTTTCGGTTTGATTTCATTGGAGGAAAAGTGGGTTGACTGATGAGCACAGGTGAATGGGGACAGGATGAAAGTCTCTAAGGTGCCTCTGTTGGTTTTCTTTTTCCACAGACTCTCCTCCGATTGTTTCAAGGTTCGCTGTACACAAGGGGGTTGTATTTGTCAGAATTAAGCATAAGCAATAAGCAGGTATTTAAAAAAAAAAAAGCAAGATTCAATAAAGAAAACTTTTTTATACTGAAAGTTTATATATATATATTTATATATATTCTTTAAGATTGCACTTTACTGATTGCTAATCACAGCTCAAAATCCACATAAGATTTGCTTGAAGAAAATTATTTTAAGAGGCTCAAAATAAAGAAAAGCACTGATGAAGAATGGGGTTTGTCCAATGTCCATGTGATAAAATGGTGCGTCTTTGCTGGTGTGATGATTAGGCATGTCCAGGTTCTGCTGTTTTGGAAAAAAGCAGCTAATGGTTGACTGGGTGGATGTGGGGATAAAGATGGATCCAGGTGAAGATATTTGCACTTTGCTTGGTGGAAAATGTGAAAGCCCAACCCTCCTTCAGCTTCTGAAAGAAAACGTAATCGCTAAGAAAACCTGTGATCAAACACTGCCCTCTGCTGGCCATGTGTTAAACTCACAGGGGGGGCAAGCAAAACAATACTGTCTCTGTAATTCCAACTCAGGCCAAGTCTTTCTTGTGGAAATCCGCTCCAGCTCTGATTTCAAAGGGGTCTTTCACATTTTGCATGCTGGAAAAGCAGCTGTAATGTAAAGTGAGTAAAATCCAAATTTAAAGAGTGCCACTTCATCCTAAAAATCAAAGTGAAACATCACCAAACAGTGCTGCTCATAACAGTTCCCTATTGTTCGCCGATGATGGTTAAAGATCCTGTCATCGCTTCCTATTAATCCAAAAGGATCCAGAAGTCCCCTTGTTTTCTGCTCCGACCATCCATCCAGCTTCTCAATCTCAGGATGCCAGCGTGTGTATGTGTGTGTGTGCTCATCTGTGTTTGATTTTGGGCGTCCAGGCCTGCTGAAGAACATTCAAAGGGAGATCCTGCTCCCTTGGCTGCCTGTGTGTGTACGTGTGGATGTGTCTGCTCCGCTGACATCTTCTCTTAATCGCCCGTGTTGTGCTTTACACCAGCATGTGTCTCCGTCGGTGCAGGGCTAAGTGGTCGGATCTGGAGAAGCTGCGGTCACAGTCTGCGCATTTGAAGGGCTTGACCCCCGTGTGTTTCCTGTAATGCCTTGTCAGCTCGTCGGAGCGGGCGAACTTCCAGGTGCAACCGTCCCAGGTGCATTTGTATGGCTTTTCCCCTGCAGAGAAGAGCATCAGAAAGGAGAGTTAAGCCTTCCATACAATTAGGAAGACAACTGAACCACTGATCAGGCAGAACGTTATGGCTGCAGATGATTAAAAGCTCTAAAGTGTCTCCATGGATCAGGCATGTTTGTCCAGCACATCCAGCAGATGTTAAGCTAATTGTAGGGATATTTATTAGTTGTTCCTCTTACTTTCCCTGAACTGCCTTTGCTCTGTGATAACAGTGATAACAATCATAATGTTGTTTATTACCAACCAATTTAGGCTGTGGAATATGTAGTAATAACTCCCCCTGTATGACTAAAATGAAAACAGAAATCAGTGACATTATTCGTTAACGAATAAAAAACAGATAAAAAGATTTTTTTATCCATTCTATAGCAATAAAAATGGGTTTCATATCTGTTTTACTAACAATATACATTTTACCAATCATAACTGAGAAGGGTATAAATATGAAATAGAAATAAAAATTTAAGTAAAATTGATTTTCCCATTAGTTTTGCTTTCCCTGCCTTGTTTTCTGTCCTGTTGGTCAAGTGAAAATAATTTTACATTCAAATCTGCACGCTGTATGAAAAGTTTTGGTCTGTATATTTAAACAGGCCTAATGCCAATGTTACACAAAGACATTCTACGTTTTTTTTTTCTATGTGAAATAATAACTCACAGTTTGGGATCTTTTCACTGCTTTCACTATTTTTAACTCAACAAGTTTTATATTTTAGATGGAAAAACAAACTCTTGTTAGGCGTATTGCAAGATTTAAATTGGGAGATTTGAGCTACAATACTACAACTAAAACTAATTTGAATGTGCAGTAAAAATTAGGCACCCAAAGCCAAGAACTCTATGAGGGCCTACTCCACTCTGACATCTTTCACAGATTGCTTCCTCCTTAGACCAGTTTCGATGGATACCAACCTCAGAAAACAGAGCTGCTGTTTTGGTGATGAACTCACCCTATCAAGTCATTATCAAGCTCAATTACATCTTCAGTGGGTCAAAATCCCTCCTGCAGTGTGTGCAAACTTGGTGAATAACTACAGAAAAAGGTTTGACCTCTGTAATTGCAAACAAAGGCTACAGTACCAAATATTAACTTTCATTTTCTCCAGTGTTCAAATACTTATTTGCAGCTGTATCATACAAAATAAATAGTTCAAAATAATTTATTCTGATTTCTGGATATTGTTTTATGACAATTTCAGACCCCACCATGATTTCTAAATGGGAGAACTTGCAAAATAGCAAGGTGTTAAAAAACTTATTTTCCTCACTGTATATCCACATTCTGACTAATAAACACAACAAAAAAGATAATAAAATTGTGCATTTATCAGCACAAAGATTAAATAATAATAAATGATTAATAATGTAAACAGTGTACTTTATTCATTACCATTTACAACACACTAAACAATTGTTACTCACTTTTGAGGTATTTCTAATGTGCCTTGATTTTTTAGGAAAATCTTATTAAAACTAAAAAATTTCGACATATTATCTTATATCCGATTGGCGTTTATTATTTGTAGCATAGCTTTTAACCTGCTTCATTTGTTTAAATAATATCATTATTTAGGCAAATATCACTATAGTCCAAAAAGTTTCAAAGGGCATCTTTGGATCATTTATCATTGGATAAATGCAGGCAGAGTCAATCTGAGGTTATTTCTATATGGGAATGTTTTAATGACCAACATAAAAAACACATTTTTGTTTTTTGGTAAAATGTCAGCAAATTAAAAAAGGCACTCATTTTACCAATGAGTGTCTAATATTTCTAAAGAACCTTTTCTAAAGCCTCAAGCTACTGTACTTGAATAATTTATGAGTCAAGCTTCCTCTGACCCACTTTTTGTTGAAGTTGCCTCAACTTTAAAAAGCAAAGAAGAAAAAAAAAGAACAGCATCTGTGTCTGAATCTTTGGTTAAATAGACTGATCCACCATTAGTTTGTGGGGTTTATTCATAATTTTTAGTGGTACCCCATATTTAAGGTGTGCTTAAAACAAAAAGGATAATTTATTGCTAAATACGGTAAATACAATATGAAATTTAAGTGTGCTCATTAATTAAGAAAAAATATATCATGTTACTGCATGATAACAGTTTTATTGTATTCTTTACAAATCCCTTTTTTTCAACCAATAATAGAATCCCTAAAATCATCTGCAAAACAAATGTACTTAAATGTATATTTTATTTTTTCTTCACTTTTTGGATGTGATGAACCTTTAATTAGAAATAAATGATTTCCCATTATTGGGGTATAAATATATAATATAACATCTTTGAGCTGTTATTCAAAAAGGCAAAGATATATAAAACATACCATTAACTTGAGGTGGATGTGTGTTGATCAGTCACTAAACAAAAATCAAAGTGCGTATGTGATTTGATCCTCAGCCAATAATGTCTAAGGATGGGAAAACATTCAGAGATGCATTTAAAGTATGTTAAAAAATGTTTTTATTTTTTTCTATTTATTTTCTATTAAATGTGCTTTCTAATAATGTAGCATTAGGATTGGAGAGATAAGTTTATAGCACGGTTGACCTGTTTTGAAAATAAGTGGAAAAAATTCCAATTAGGTCTATTAGGAGAAATCTCAACAAGCTTGAATAAAGTAAAGCATATTTAGAATCAATGGATTTATGATGTTGAGAATAAAGTTCATATACTTAAAGAAATGGAAAATACTTCTAACGAGAGGACTATTATATACAAACGAGGTCAATACTCAACAAGAGCTAGTATGATGTGCATTTTTTTCTTAGATTTTTTGCACTTTAAGCTCAACTGACCATTAAATCTTGTATCCTTACTGGTAATAAGTCAAATATTTTTACATCCACAATAGGATGTAAAGATTTCATCATCGTATGACTTTAAGATAATTTAAATCTCACCCATCTTAGTAGGGGTGAAACAATTAATGGGATTAATTGATTATTGAAATAATCACCTACTAATTTAGTAATCGATTATTCATTAACTGGAGTACAGAGACTCTACAACATGCCTTTAGCTGACAGAGAAACCCACTTCATGCAGTAATTGCAAGAAAAATGTAAAAAATATATATCAATATTTAGCATTTAAGATAAAAAAAAAACTTTTTTGTCTATTAATATACTTTATCCAGAACTCCACAATTGGAAAAGTGGAGTTTGACCTAGTTTAATCATGTAAAAAGTCATCTTTAAGGAACCTTTTGCTATCCGATTATTATTATCGATTAATCAAAAAAATAATTTACGGATTAATCAATTTGCAAAATGATCGTTAGCTGGAGCCCTGCATCTTAGAACTGAGGAGAATCAACACTATTCAATAATATATACATATATATATAAAACAGAAAGCAGAGTGGACTGACCTGTGTGCGTCCTCCGATGCGCTTTTAAATGGGAGCTTTTGGTGTACACTTTATTGCAGCCCTCAAAGTCACATCTGTGGATTCTTCGCTTCTTTGAGTCTGGTGACTCTGACCTCCGAGGGCGTCGGATGCTGTCAATACTGAACGGCGACATGGAGCTGTAAGACAGATGACACTCATCAGAAAAAATCCCTTTAGAGAATTATAACGCTGTGATGAGAAGAGCAGCAGCACTGTGATGTAAAAGCTTACACAGCGGTGATTCCTGAGTTCATGAAGACAAGGGACATGTTTCTGTTTAAAATGATGCAAGAAGGTGAAATATTAAAGGAATGTAGTCCATCTTTAAATGCAAACGTTACAAAAGTTAAATAAAAAAAAAAAAAAAAGATGTCCCCTTGGGTATGTCGACCTTACTGTTTGCAACAGTCTGCAAACTGCAAAATAACTGCCTTCTTTCTAGCCATTTTTTATTAGATGATTGTGTCATTTACCATCAAAAACAAAAATCTTGTTTATAGGCATGAATGAAAATATAAATAATTTAGATGATATCTATGCAGAGATCAAGAGAAAAATCTGGTTCTGCAGAAAGGTTCAGTAAAACAGGGTGGTGTACTCCTAAAAACAAGAGTTTTATCAAATTAATGTCTAAACTTCTTACATAATACATCAAATTGGCCAATATTAGCAATGAATCAGAGAAAAGAACGGCTGTGAGTTCAAGCTGTTTTATTTAAAGTATTTAAATACACAGTAAACTTTGCATTTACAGTAAAAAAATCAGTAGTCATAATAATTTTCAATTATTTCAATGACAATAACCATTTCCTAAGTTTTTTTATACTATTTCAGTTTTTAATTTAAATGTATGTTTGATTATCCTGTAGTATGTTGCACTGATTTACATCTGCTTTTTGATTTGAACTGCTTAGTCTCAGTCCAATATTGTTTTATGTAAAAACATTTTCAATTTCTGCTTCTAGAATGAATACATTTTAGAAAAAGAATTATAAACAATAATAAATGTCAGAAATAAACATATATGTTGGGAATGGGTATTTAAGGGAAAAGAGATTAGAAGAGGTATCAAATTATGTTCCTCTTATATGATGTTAGCACTTTTTATTGACATCAATCTTCTATTGCATATGTAGCAAACCTACAGAAGGCAGGTCAGTAGTTTAGAGAGAAGCTGAGGTGAAGCTTTGCCAGTAGGTGGCAGTACGACTCTGCAGAAGAGTATCTGTGAGGCAGCAGCTGAGTTCAAGCCTTTTGGGTCAGCAGGAATAGTACAGTCTCTTCTCCCATTCTTGTCCAGTAATTCAAATACTTCCCTGATTAGTTCATGACACTAAATTAGGTGTGGATTTGTTGATTTTTCATTGCTAAAAAGGAAAACCCTAAGTCAGTAAATAGAGTTAGACTAAATGTTTAAAGTAAGTCTAAATTTAATCCCCGATTGTCAAAATTAGTCTTTACACAGTGAAGTGTAAAAGAGACAAAGGGTTGACTTAGATGGTGAGGACTTCATGCCTTGCCTGGGACAGTTGGCTGCAGAACAGAGCACCTTTCACTAAACGCTAAACACATGACTGCAGCACACACCCAGCCCAGAACCAGAGGCAGGAGATACACTACAGGGAGACAACAAGACAGTCTCTGTTTACTTAAGGGGAGGAGTAATATCTGTGAAATATATTTACCAGAGGAGTTTATGCTGTAGTGGGGCAGGTGAGGAGGGGGGTGGGGGTGTGGGGAGAAAGGAAGCACAGCTCTGATCAAGTTAAAAGGGTTGAGAAGAGGAGCAGAGGCTGCCAGACAGGCCCTCCTGTGAACTGTCTCCGCCACACACAATCCACTTCCTGTCTTGCTGTCTTTCACCAAAAGCATGAGCTGTCAAACACAGGCTCAGCCGTACAGCACAGCCGTACAGTGTGAGAAACACACAGAGATAGAAACGCAGCCATGAAAAACACCAAGCCACACTCCCACACACCATTACAAATCACCTGTTACTCTTGGCTTTCTACCAACCAGAAGCTGTACAGGAAATGAGCGCACGGGTCAGATATGAAACAAACTCATACTACCCTCTCTCTCTCTCTTTCTTACTCCGTTGCTCCCTCTGGGCTCGCAAACCGCGCGGAAACCAGATGTGAAAACTGTGCATTTAGACCAGAAACATACATTTGTGATGTCATGATACATCATCTAGTAGAAAAACCCATAAGTATTCATACCCTTTGAAAACATTTCTTAAATACTTTCAAGTTAGCTTCAAAAACTTGAATTGAAAGAACACATTTTGATAAAAAAAAGGAAAAGAGTCTATTATTTTTTGCCCTTTTTTAGAAAACACAGCTGCTGTAATCTAATACCGCTAAATAAAAGCCTTGTGCAAAAATGTACTGAGAGGTAATATAATAGTCCAGGAGGCTCTAATCTGATGGAAAATAATATCTCTGTAACAGAAAACTTACTAAAACTCATGAAACTGAACAAACCAATGATGGCAGCGTCATACTGTGGGGTTGGTATTTATACAGAGACAAGGAAGCTGAACTTTGGTTTATTACAGAATAATCATAGCATGGAAATATAGCCAGAGTCTGGACTAAGATCTAATTCAGTGTCTGCAACAAAACTTTAAAAGTTCGGTTTAGAGTTGCTCTCTGTCTAATCTTACTGACTCTAATTTTCCAAAGATAAATTTACACAAAGTGGAAACATATTTAAAAAAAACTTGCAACTCTAATCTTAACATTGACTCAGGGGGGCTTAATGCAAATGCACACTGTGCTTTTACTGTTCATTTTTCTAAATGAAATCTAGAAATATGTTTGTTTTCCTTCTACTTCACAATCATGTGACAAAATGTAAACAAGTTGAAGAAGTCTGATTCTTTATTTGCAGTGGACCAGCATTTAGCAAGTGTGCTAGACTACATGAGGGAGTGTGTCTGCTGGGGAAAAGTGAAGCAAGGAGCCAGGATTTACAATGGAAACACTCTAGGCTCAGACACCGAACAGATCAGGCAGATGTTTATATTCTGACTTCATCCTGACTTCATGATTACAATATAATGCAGAAAAATCTAAATCTCTTCATTCTGCTCGGTCTCTCTTTCGATAAGCAGATTCATCAATAAACACATCATTTTTCTCCAGCTGATTATGTCATTGGTTTGGCTGTATTTCAAGAGCTCAGTAACAAAGGTCATGTTTGCGCATGTTCGATATTTATGTCCCATTCAAGAGTTCACAGCTGCTTTTTGACAGGATTTAACATAACTTTATAAGGACTAATAATGAGAGATCTATTACTTTTTTCTCACTAACATCCTGCTTTTTGTTTCATCACGCATGAAAAGTGGAATATTTTGGTTCAGCATTGTTGGTCAGACTAAAATGTACTCTGCTGGATGGAATAACAAGGAGTGGAAAAGTTGTGCAATGCAAAAAAGGAAAAAACAAACATTGCAATGATTTGTTTTGCTCCTTTAGGGCCAGTTTTAAGTAATTCAAATGAAAAGATCCTAAAAATATAAGGTGATATTAACAAATAATGTGGCATTTTACCGATCAGAGTTATTAACTACTGAAAAAAATAGTGATTTAGTAAACGTGAGGAGTGAGTTCAAAAAGCCAAACTAAGCTGCAGGGATGTGCAGTCCCTCAGCTCTGTGGTCACTACGTGAGCTCAAAAACACGTCTGACAACAGCTGACTCTCACCACAGGTTGTTGCTGCTTTAAAAAAGTAGACATATTCAAAATATAAAAGCTAATAACATAAAGTAAAACACTTTACTTTCATTTTGTCACATTATTACCTCAAACTTTAGTGGATTTAAATAACATTAAATGAAAGAGTCAAATACAAGGCAGCACATTATTGTGAAGGGAAAGAAATAAAAACAAATGGGAGTTTTAAAGATCTGAAAAGTGTGGAGTGCATTTAGCCTCTTTTTTATTAAGATATCACTTAATACATTTTAGTGCAACCAGAAAAGCAGGGTTGGCTTAGAAAAAGCTTTGAAAACCTCAGAATTTCATCCATCATCCTAAACAGGAGGGCATGGTACAACCCTACCCTTACCAAAGCATGGCCGTCCACCTAAACTCACAGCCCGTGCATTTATCACAGAGGCAAGCGAGACGCCGAGGGTAACCCTGGGGTAAAATATAACTTAGCTAGAATAATCTGTCAACAGAATCACTATTACCGGTAGTTAAACAATCCACAAACATGGTCTTGGAGTTATCAAAATAATTAAAGGAGGAAACTGTTTGAAACAAGTCATAGGCGAAGGAAAACATGTTGAAGAAGGTGCTGCCCTCTGATGAGACTGTCTGACCTGCATTCACAAAGCTTTGGGTGAGCAAAAACTAAAGACCCTGAAGGCACCATCTGCATGGTGAAACATATACCCCTTTCACACCGGCTGAAAAAAAACATCTAAACCTGGTACACAATCAGCTTTTAGTGGCAGTGGGAACAGCTCACTGACGCGTGTCTACCCAGGTCAAACGACTCGGCAAGTGCCCCGCGTTAAAATCGCATGGGCTTTAATCGGCATGAAGTGGGAACACCAATGACGGATTGATCCACTAAATTATGTGATACCTTTGAGTGCATCGTACATATGTTACAATATCACGCCAGTCATGTGTTAAAAAACGAGCCCAAACAACTCTACTTTTATTCAAGAAACATGGCACAGCATTGGAAAGGTGGAGGGATTTGTCAACTCCTTAAGATCCGCGGAGACATGCATGCGGGGACAGTGGCCACTCAGCTGGCTAGCAGGGGGTCAGACTCGGCTTTTTGTTCAAATGGGATAAGAGCCAAAAGCCGATTGTCAGCGGGTTTACCTGGTTTTGACAAACCCGGGTTTTCAGAGTGAAAGCGGCTATAGTGGTGGCAGCATCATGCAGTGTGGGTGCTTTTCTATAACATCTACAGGTTAGCGAGTCAGAGTTCATGTGTAGAGGCGTGGCGGTAAATACATGGTAAACCTAGAAGTTTCCACAGAAGGAATTTAAAGCAGCACAAAGGTAGGATATGAGAGAAAACAAGCAACCAGAGCTAAAGTGGAATGGTCTTCTGACTTCTCTCATCATGACGCACTGCCCTTCTTTCTATCAAGGCAATGAGCAGTTATTTTAGGTTGTGTTGGAAAAAAGAAACCACACCAAAATGTCATGTGTTAAGAGCAAGAAACTGAAAACCCTGCCCTGACTCCAATAGCAATTATAAGGCAAGAGTATTGGTAAAAAAGAACAACCATTATGAAATACAGAAATGAGTTTCTCTCCACTTCACATATATGCACTATTTTGTGTTCTTTTGCATAAAATCCCAGTAAAATAAAATGTGACACAGTCCAAGGGGTGTCGATATTTTTGCAAAGCACCAAACATATAAATATAATATATATCTTTATATTTGTATTGAAAACATTCACTATGATATAGCTTCTTTATAACATGATTTTAAATTAATCTGTAATGAGATTCCAGAGGTATAATCTCACTGTTTCCAGTATAACATTTTTGGTTGAATGGATGTGCCTGTTAGAATCCCTCAAAAAAAGTGTGATTTCAAAGAGAACTGACCTCTACTTTAATTCATTTGCTTGTCCCTCGTCTGCTTTGCCCCGCCCCCCTTACAGAGGCACAAGGTGTCACCTGTATCCTCACAAAACAAACACTTTTTCAGATTTCTGGGGTCTGCTGGTGTCGTAACACACCAGCTCCAGCACAGTAACTGCTTTTTAAACAGATTCATGGAATTATCAGGAAAACAGGAAAAGGAGAGTCTGACTCCCTGTGTGCTTTGGAAGGAAGCCCGCCAGGCATTCCTGTACCTGTCGGAGGACCCCACATCTCATCGGTCCACCTGCTCCGTTGCATGTCCCCTGGGTCCTTGGGGACCAGCCAGACTTCAGCAGAAGCTACTCCTCCCAGACACACTCACACCCTTCTCTCCCGCTCTCTCTCTCTTTCACCCTCACTCTTCCACAATAGCCTAACCAGCCGTCCCCAAGGAAACGCATGAATATGGAGGAGGCTGCCCTAGAAGAGCATGATCCACTCACACACACACTGTAACACTCTCCTTTCACTCAGTTATTTATTTATGGATACCTGGATTGCAAGCTGGAGGCACTCCCATCCTCCACCCTAACACTTCTCCTCCCTCATGCCCTCTGAGTGGCCGCTTGTGAAAATGGCGGGGGGCAAATTCAAAAGAGGTTGCTCTTCCTGCACTAAAAGTGTGTCAGGCATTCTGGTGAAAAAACTAATACAGTGACACAGTGGAGTGATATTCCAGCTGTGGTTACAGCGAAGATGTCCGCTGAACTATTACCGTGTATCAAAGGGCTGTGCACTTTCTCCTTTCCTGACGCCAGACCGGCATGATTCTCAAGAATACTACAGACTGCTTTGTTTTTCACAGACAAACACGCAAGTCTGTGTTCCTGTTGACAATACCCGACCTCCCTACGGAGGCAGCTGTTCCGTCCACCATGCAGAGACACGTGCATGCAAACGGCACTGAACGCACATATGCCAAAGGATTAATACTTACAAGTGTGCATGTATCTTTTTTTTTTTTTCCCACACATACACAGAGCATGCACACAGTTTCCACACAGTCTGCACTTTGCACACAGAGAAGTGAGTGTGTGGGCAGGCCCTGGCAGGGTATTGCTTATCCAGGGTGGTGATTTATCTGTATAGTGAAAGCCTGGGCTGTGGAAGGTTAGATTCTGCCAACTTCTGTTGTCCTCTGACCAACCGGTGCCCACGTGTGGCACTCTGGGGCACGCCTGTCCCTTTCAATAACCTGCACTGAAACCTGAATCCTAGAGTGAGTCCCTGCATGCATTGGAGAAATGGCCACCTCTTCTTCTGAGCAAAGTGACCCTGATCATTTTTAAAGCCTAATGTAATGTACCAAAGCTCATTTAGTTTAATTAGTGTGCCTGTTAATGGAGCTAGTGTACAAACAAATGATGACCCTGTAAGCTGGAGCAGCACCACAAAAAACAAGCCAAGCTGGGCTTCAGCCTTACTAATGATGTTGCATCATTAAAAGAAATTTCACACACTCCACTAATAATTTCCTTAGGGTTGATCTAAAAATATATAAATAAAAATGCATCTTGAGTTTGATTAGTTGGAAAGTTTGACTTTTCAGGGTTTCTGAGCAGCAGGATGACAGGAGGAGCCAAATGTGTCTGAATGCTTCTGATTTCCTGCTTTGGATCAGAATACCATAAGCTGTCATCCACTGGAGAGGAAGTCTTTTCATTTCAACACAGATGGACTGGCACCGTAGGAGCTGATGTCTGCAGGCCGAACAGGGCACAGAGTATGTCTAAGCCATATGCATGCAGACATATAGATTCACACCCACACAGATGCATCATCACATAGGGAGGCACTTTTGGAGCATGTCATAAAGTTTTTACTCTCGCTGCAGGTCATCAAGTAAAAGTGATACCACCTTACTATATGTACATGCTTTTTATTTTTTTAAGGGTAGGAACTAGGCATGCTTGACACATAAAAGTGCATAGACTTTTAGTCCAATTCAAAAGTAAAAGATATTTATCTTGAAACAATTGTTTTTTTTACTCTAATGTTAACAAAAACTACATAAATTTAGTATGATGTCAGATTCTCCAAAATAAAAATGCTTAAACACAAGGGTCCGTATTCACAAGGGATCCTAAGACTAAAAGTAGTTCCAAGGGATTTAATTTTAAAAGAAATCTTAAAATTTGTCAAATTCTAAGATTTTAATTGTAATTCTATCTCAGTAAGATAAAAGCCGTTCACACATAAGCTTTGGCTTTAAAGGTATATAGTCTTTTTCCGGGTGGATCATCAAAATAAGTGGTCATAAGTGGTGATATGTTTACGTAAGGCAGTCCTATGTTCTCGTCCCCATTTTCACTTAGCGGTGGTGAGTCTGACATAGTGGGAAAATTGCAAATCTTCTTTTGGAAAGTAAGCTTCAATGAGCGATGCAAACAGCAACTTTTAAACAGAACGTGCACAAGGATAAATGGGCTTATGCATTCCCTCACACACGTTTATTAGGCGAACCATCTGGGAGCGGGTACAGGGTTGTGCATGTGCATTTCTTTTCCTAAAGTGGAAAAGGTGGGTCTTTTCAAAAATTCGCAAAAATCCTCCACTATACCTTTAAGAAGATGGCAGAAACAAAGAATACTTTGGCTCATCCACCCCCTAAATGGCATACATGAGCAAAGAGGCCTCTTTAACAAACATAAAATTATTTTGAAGATAAGATTTATCATTAGCAGAGGGGGAAATGATTTGTTTCAGCAGCTGGAATGATTAAAAGTATGCCTCTGATTACGTGATTTTATTGAAATAAAAAGTAGAAAAATATTGAATAATCATGAATAAATGGTGGAAAATGTACAGGATTATACAAGGATTTTAGTATTATGTATACAGTGTAAAATGCTCTTAATGGTTTTTAAAAATGGATGGAGAATAAATGCATGAATATACAAAGCAAAGATAAGCAAAAGATACAATAATATTCATTCTAAACGAACAAGTAGATGAGGTATGAACGTTTTTCCTTTACATGTTGATGACCAGAAACCGAAATAGTCATCTAGATATTTGGACCAGTGATGCCATCTCCTCTCTGGCTTATGATTGCTGTATATCATGCTTTTCACTTTGCAGGCTGGTGTATAAAATCTGAGAAAAAGACTCTCATAGAAAAAGACAGCTTCTTTTATACCCTGATACTGGAACCAATTTACCTTTCACTCCTCTATTCAAGCACACAGAAGTGTGCAGAAAGCAGACACAGCTACCCATCCAGTTGGGTTTCCTTTACCTTTTTTCTCTATTTTATTGTGAAATCAAACTGTTTTATACAAGGAGGACATCACAGTGAAATGTTTCAGGTGAGCCCATGTTAATTCCAAACAAACGGAGAGGTAAAATGGACAGCATGGTGATTAAACACAAAAATATAAATACGAATGAGGATGTAAAGGTTTTTACACATTTTTATAATCAGAGACAATATAATTATATTAAATCTCATCATGAGACACATTTCTTAATCCAGTCTTAATTATTCACTCTTCATGGATAGGTGGGAGTGTGCTTGTCTTGTTTTGTTTGTATTTTGTCAACCAATTACAGTTCTTAGGAGACAGAATCACACCTAGCAGGGTCATCCACACCTCCTGAGTAATAGAAACACCTGTCAAGTCTTTAGTTATAATCAGGAAATGTCTGAATCACTTTAGTTAAAACTTCTTGGCGGGATTACTCAGGCTTAATTAGGAGATTATTGAAGGGACCAGATTTATAAAATCCATCTCATCCCTTAAAATTACAACTTTTAAAATTTCCAATAAATCACTTTTTAGCTCTCACCCACTCAGTGACGCATATAATTATCACTATTATTATATCTGAAGGTATGAAGACTTGAAAAAAACATTCTGCTGTGTTATGGTGTAACTTGTTGTTTCTTAATCTCTCTATTATTTATGTGATATAAAATAAAAATATTTCTAATTTTGATCAAATTCTTTAGGGTTAGATAAAAAAAAAAAAAAAAAACAAGAAATCAGATTAACCCTAACGCAAAACTTGTCACAGTCTTGGTTCTGTTATGTTTTACTGTGCTCCATTTTTTCTAGTTTTATTGGTTTAATTCCTATTTTGTTGTGTTTTCTGGATATATTTTAGTTCTTATGTTTTTAATTGTTGCCCTCTTGTGTTGGTCTTCTTTTCCCTAGCTCCATTCTAGAATCCTCTCTTCACACCTGCTCCCAATCAGCTCGTTAGTCCTCTCTTTATTTAGTCTCCCATAAATACTCTCCTTGTGCAGTTCCTCAGTGCTAGTTCCTCGTCCTACATCGTCTTTCTTCGTCTAACCCTAGCTCCTCGTGATTGTCTCCATAGTTCTGGTACAATTTGTGGTGCAACAATCCACATACACTAAAAACTCATAGTGTTACAATTATTATGACCTTGGATACATAAAATCAAATTCATAGATAGTATTTTTTTCTTTTTTTGGATGATAATAATATTTATTAAGAAAGCATTTGATTTATCAGAACTTTTAATAAAACAAATATACTTTACAAGGTTATTGAAAGCTTTCAAATGCAGAAGAAGATCTTAAAGCGGATCTGCTGCTTTACGGAGCTGGGGAAGGTTTTTTGCTAGGGTTGTTACACAGTTCTTTGAATTTAACTTACACTTTGACTTAAAAAGATGTCTCTCATTTTCTCTTTCTTTTTTTAGACACGCTGCCTGCGAGTCTAATAACCAAGCACACAAACAAACACATGCACGCGATACCAATTAAAAGTTTCATGTAAATCAATACACCTGATATTACAACCCTTCTATATTACGCGGCCCAAGAGAAGAGCAAACGCTTAA
Organism: Cyprinodon variegatus; assembly: GCF_000732505.1. Taxonomy (NCBI): domain Eukaryota; kingdom Metazoa; phylum Chordata; class Actinopteri; order Cyprinodontiformes; family Cyprinodontidae; genus Cyprinodon; species Cyprinodon variegatus. The sequence goes on from NW_015150854.1 coordinate 372,762, forward strand.
TTTACAGTCGCAGACTCCCTCCCCAACTGCTAACTTTTGCAGACATGGTTTTTCACAAGACTAAAATTCCTGGACCATTTAAGATATCTCAAAAATTAAAAATGTACCAGAAAGCAGAGATAAAGGCTTGCGACCCCACAGTCCTAATTATGGCAGGATGTACTATAGGGCTTCAGTAGTGCTGTGACTGTCCCTTCACAGACCTGATTCAGCGGCGCATCAGATGGTTGTAAGGTGAGCTTCTCAAAAGTGACAGTGGTGACAGTCAAACACACCAGAAAAAAGAGGGCCAATCAGGAGCTTTTGGACGGTCTAAACTCAGGGAAGCTGGCTTCAGTCTGCAGTCTTAGGTCCTAGTACTCAACGTTTGTCGATGTACTGTAACGTAACATTTTTTTTTGGTTGATAAGAAAAAATTTATTATGTCCTACTTCCTTTATTATGATTAAAAAACATCACCTTTAGCTATTTTAGAACCAGTTTCAGAAATATTCTGAATGTTAAAGTACAGAAGCACATGTTACAATTTATCAAAAGAAGAGCAGCAGAATGAAAAGGTTGAGAGAAAAGAAAGCCCCCCTCCCTCCAATAAAAAAAAAAAAACTGAAGTTCACCCATTTTTGAACTGTGAAGGATGAATAAATGCAACACCCGTCATTGTGGGGTATGATGCCAAGCACTCTAGGAATGTGATGTGAAGCAATCAAAAGGGCTTCAAAAAGAAGAAACCATGATGCAACCAACTCTTTGCAACCTTGGACACCATTGTTTTTACTTTAATACCAAAAAAAAAAAAAACTTGACAAGACGGACAACCAACTGGGTAAGATTAAATGTTCGGCCTAAAGGCTGGAATTAAAAATGTATTTAGAAATGAATGAGGAGAAGAGGTCACAAAGTAAAATGAAAGAGTTGAGAAGTGTAGCTCGTGTTCATCTCATGTCAACCTTCACTTGAAGAATCATTCATTAGTAAGAAACAAAAAAAAAAAATCACAGGTGAATCCAATTCTTTCATTAGTTTTACGTTGAAATTTGTTCATTCTAATTTTTTTCAAACCATTTTACAGTAGTTGCTAAGAAACTGTGAGGTATTAGATGCACCTCTATTACACAGACAGCTGGAAAAAGCACCCTAATAAAAGGCATGTCAGGGCAGGTTCTTTCTAAGGTCACCCCTATCTTGGTTAACCTTCCCTTATGGCTACTTTGTTCCTTTTTTGCTCCCTTCTTCATAAACAAACAAAAAATATCTTGCAGAACTGACATCTATTTACATTTTTACTTATCCATAACATTCACTTGTCCAAAAAGGCAACGATACTCACTCTTGCACAGCTCGGGCTATAGACAGCGCCGTGGAGCCGGTCTCATTAACACTGTCCAGGGTCACGTTCGGCAGGTCATCATCGTCACTGTCACTTTTGATCTGCCTTGGTGACAGGCCATTGGGGTCTGAGTGTGCTGCAGGGATGGGAACATGGAAACGGGAGTCAGATACATGACACTGGAGCTGTAAACCTATAAGGCGTATCACATTGTCTGTGCTGAAAAGCATCACTAAGTCTAATGAAATAATTCAATTTCATTCAGTTCAAACATGTCTAGTCATTTTTAGCTCTGCGTTCATAAAATATATATTCCTTTTACAAAGAGCTGTGTCCTCAGCCCTCGTATTTCCAATTCCCAACTTGTGGACTGAGCAGTGAACCATGACACTAAACCCAGTGGCTGCGCATTTACAGAGTAAAGAGAGCGCATGAAAGAGGAGACGCACACAAACACACATCCACACATAATCTATAAGAGTTTAAAGCTAGAGAGATAAGAAGCTGGGTGGAGCACTGTTTGGCTGTTGCTGCAGTTGTGGAAACATTAAATGATTTTGTCGTTGCGTGCCCCTGTTAAAAAAATGTAATATAGCTGAATCCAAAGTGCATGTGTACGCATGAGTGTTGTTTCCTAACATATATTACAAAATATTCATGCACATTAAAAGTTTTGTTTTATGTCACATCAAATGTTCAAACATTAAAATCTTTTACATGTTTTTTTTTTTTTTTATATGATACACGAACAGAATGCTGTATTATTTTAAACAGGAATGAAAATTCCAACAAATTTTTTTATTACCAAATAATCTGAAATTTTTACTTTGATGCCCCTAAAAGAAGCGTAATCAGATGGCTACACTTGGAAGTCATCAGTCATCCTTTGTTAGAGAGTATTAGTGAACAACAAACATTATAAAGACTGAGAAACACACCAGTATCCTAAGCTTTGAAGATCTCTGAGAGTGCTGTTCAATCCACAATCCAAAACAGAAAGAGTATGGCACAATTCAAAGTTACTAAGAGACGGGCTGCCACCTAAAGTTACCAGCTGAAAAATCCCCAAAAGCAGTAAAAAGGCCTATGGTAACTCTGGAAGAGCTGCAGAGATTCACAGCTCAGACAAGATAACCTCTTGACAGGACAATTATTATTCAAGGAATCCAGTTTGCAGTTTGAAACAAACCATGTAGACCAACAAAAGTGATGCGATGTGTGATTTGATCAGATTAGACAAAAGCAGAAATTTTAGTTGTAGCAAAGGTTATGTGTGGAAAACACCACCTGATTGCGCAACACATTTTCACTCCCACCTCACCAAATACTCATGCTTGGTCAAAGTCCCCTAAGCATCACAAACATGTACTTACAGGTTGGGGATGTTGTATCATGCGACAAATAAAAAAAAAAAAAGAACATTTAGCCAAAACAGTTATTATTGAAAGCTTTAGGTGGGCATGGTAACATGTATAAGTGTCTGATTAGGTTTAGGGGTTAGGTTAAAGGATGGGTCCTTATTTACATTACAGCTTAAGGAAACATTTTCTAAGTTAGGTACCACCATTGCATCAGTATCTGATGTGACAGGAGCTGGACCATGCATCAATAATTGATGTAAGACTGTATTGGACAGTGATACATAATGGCGTGACCACCATAATATGGGGATGCTTTTCTAATGCAAAGAAAGGAAACTGGTCAGAGATTACTAGATGATGAATGGAGAGGAATACTGGGCAGGATAACCAGTCATAAACCTGTGGATGACTCTAGAGTGGTAAAGGATCTGGTCCTGACCCCTGTTATGACTCCTGTACTCGACACATTATACTAAATCAGTTTTTTTATGATGATATGGGCTGACAGAATAAAGCATGATTGACTGTATCCTTAGACAAATCTAATCATACCTCTTTACAGTTTTTACAGTTTAATTTACCAATTATTTATTCAGCAAATGTATAGAAACACCAATGCATAGACCATCACAATCCTAAATATACAATAAAAACTACAGTATGATCATTTAGATCAAAGCAGTTGTGTGTTAAAACAAACCAGAAACAAGAGAGAGGAAGGAAATAATTCAATCTCAATATCTTTCAGCAAAAAGTGACATTAACTGCCTTTACCAAACGTTCATGAAATTCTTCTATTCCTTTCATTTTACTTCCCAAATATGCAGAAATGCTGGTTGTAAAGTTAAACGATACTAAAAGTTTTGTGAAATGACAAAATGTGCAAAGGAGCATAAATACTTATATAAGGCACTTTGCAACTGACAGAAATAAAACCCACACAGCTCTATAATCAGCAAGTACAAATTATCCTTTACCTGACTGCTCTTGTTGGCTAAGCCACAAAGAAAAAAGTCTCATGTCACTGAAATAAATCTTTAAGTCAGTTGGACAATTTCACATGCAAGAAAGTTACATCATTGTGACAATTCGTCCTTTGGGCAGAAATTCGGGTACTTTGCCAGAGCTCAGAGAGATCCGTCTCCATGGACACAGGAAGCGAACATCCTGGAGTACTCCAGAAATCATTGTCAAGAAGAAAAAAAACATAAACACAGACCTGATCGAGAGTACTTGTCAAAGAAAAGGTGCTAAAATCTGCAGTAATGGAGCAGTTTCACAATTAGAGTGGAAAAAAAGGAAAGAATCTGAAATTATATGGCAAAGATTTTATGTCTGAAGATAATACACCCGGCAGATGGAGCATATATGGATATATAGAGTGGTGTTCACTAATGTCTGCATCTCTAGTTACTCTGAGCTTTAGGCTTTTATAAGCTATCAGGACTTCACCTCCTCTGCCCTCTCAGCTGAGACTGTGTCCATAATGGTCCATAATAATGGTCTTGAGTTGGGAGCCGACATGGTGTTATTACTGAAGGGGTGGAGTGGAGGGGACACAGAAATAATCCTTAACTCGGCTGGACTTTTGCTTTGAAAGGTTCTGCACTGTCGCCACAGATGAAGACATGCAGAGTGGTCAGCGGCCCTGTGAAAAACCTGTAATTAGTTCAAAATGCATCACTGGAAGGGGGGGGGGTTCTGAAAGACGGACACAAAGGAGTATTGGTGGAGAGGTGGGCAGAGCGCTGGATTTCTTTCTTTCGCTCCTGTTGTTTCCAGTCAAGCCCTGTTTCCATGGAAACCTCCTGCCGGAGACAGGCAGACAGCAGTGAAAGAAAAGGATACCCACCCTCACTGAAAGAGGGTGGCCGACCTGTATGTGTGTGTGTGTTTGCACAGAACAGTAGGTGTAAGAGTGCATCTATAGGTCTTAGTTGAGAACTGAAAAAGGTGCTCATAATAAAGTTCTCCTTGGGGAGGAGGGGGCTTATTTTAATGCTTTATTCAACCAGAAAAATCAAATAAATTAGTTAGAATAGTAATAAGGACCGACCAGGTCATGTTAAATCAAAAGAGCACTAGCAATACAATTCATGCACAACAGAAAAATTTAATTGGCAGCCTCATCAGCTAAAAACTTAATGTGTCGGTTATTCACACTTTGAGACAAGCTGCATTTATTGGTCAGAAATTTACATAGCATCTTAACACTATGTAAACTCTATCAATCGCTTAAAAAGGTGTGATGAAGCATTTATTATATTTCACCAGCATTAAGGAGAACAAAGTTACAGATGTAATATTTTCTTAGCTTTAAAAAAGAGACTTGTATTAATCAGTGGAGGAAACTGGGATTAGCTGAAATGTCTTTACAAACAGCTTGATAAAGAAAATATACTGAGTTTCTATGTTAATTTAAGCAATAATTGTTGGTGACAGAATGAAACTTCAGACACTGAACATATTTATTTAAGGTTGCCTTTTTCATTCAAAACTAGAATTGAGTTTCCCAAAATTTAATCTAACAACATTAAAAAGAATGTTTAAAATGACATAAATACTGTGGGGCCTGATAACCTGTTGAATCAACAGACATCACTGTGTATTTTGCATAAAGGTGAAAATTAGCATTCAATGGGCCTCATGCAACATTTTGTGTTCTTGTCATAACTTTCTCTTATTTTTTCACCTAGGCTCCTAAAAGCGCACCGCATCAGATTCAACACATTCTTAACTTCAGATAACTTTGTACATAATTCTCGTTAATATGATGCATTCCACCCTGTGCATAAGGGAGTGCATTCATGAGAATTTCAAATTAATTTTAAACTAAAAATAATTTGATCCAAATGTTGTCAATAACATGTTGAGCAAGAGCAAGAGAGCCAATGAAAACTAATGGTGGAGGTAAGAGGTGCACCATATAATGTAATGAGTTCACCATCAACCAACATGAGACAACATACTGTAAAATCTACTTTTAATACACGTGTACTCCTGCAATGTACATTTCCAGACCACGTGTCATCTTTTCATTGCACTCAATACATTGCACTAAATATTAAAATGTTAATAGTGAAACCCTAATTTGACAAATTCAGACAAACCCAAACATTCTATGCTTTATAAGTAACAACAAAGCCAAGGAGCTGCCAAAAAGTGAAATGAATGCACGTGTTAGGGTTAGAAGAGTTTCAAACAGCAATGCACTGCTGAACCGCATTTCTAAACTTTCTATTCATTTTCTGTTCCAGAAGTTATTTCAATAGTAGCGGGATCTCAGAAAGAGCTCAGTGACAGTTCTTTCTTTAGATGAAATGACAATAAATTAAACCTGGATTAAATTGCAACTGGATACCACATGCCAGCTTTAAGTGTAGTGACAGATATTTCTGTGAATAAAACCCATCCAGGAGGAATACTTATAAACCCAACTGAACGAGGTGCCTAGTTTTCACACAATATGGTTCTGTGGGAAAGATATCCAGCCAGCCAATTTAGTTTGATTTCAGTTTTATTTATTTGACCATATGATATTGGGCTTTCAATAAAGAAACATAGCAAACATATCTAATCCAAGCAAAATTATAAGCCGATATCAGTCTATCAATGCACTGTCAAAACTCCCTTGCCTTTGTAGTACAGCAGTGATTGGGCAAGTGATGGAGTACACCCTGTTAAGTTCAACATTCTTTGCAGTAATACCCAATATGCTGTTGGAATTTTGACCCGGAGCCTTTTTTTTAACATTAAGTCTTATGTGACAAATTAGCTCAATAGTCTGCTTGTCTTGTTGGCCTGCTACATCCACCACACCCAACGCGCAACACTAATTCACAGTATTTCCTCTGTTTCGGTTTGATTCTATTAGAGCCAATGCTGAGTATTGCATGCATGCAAGCATGTGTTTGTTTATGTGCCACCCATCTTTAATATCCAGCAACATCCACACCCTTTGGTGCAAGTTTTGTTTTTCTTATACTTCCCGCTTCTTTCCTCTCCTCTCCATGAAAGCAGATAGACGGTATTTAAAACGCCCCATCTCTAAGGACCACCCCACCCAAGCAGCCAAGTGTCTGTCTGAGCATATGCTCTAATTACACCTTTGTTGTTTTGCTTGTATGTACAGAACATACTGTACATGGGCGTGAGTGCAATTCTAAATGCGTCTATCCGTTTTCTGCAGGGAGTGACGAGGAGCGACCTCTTTTGCAACCATAAGCTGCTCTGTGTACTTCGTGGACTTGGACTGAAACACCTCCTGTAGGCTTTCTTCCAGCAGCTGGCAGTAAAACCACACCCAAAAAAAAAAAAACCTCAATACACAGTAAAGATTGTACCAGAAGTCTAATACTCAAATTATCTTACATATCTGCCTTTGAAGACAGGCTGTTGAAGACAGAAATGCCATTTTATCTGTAAACCTTATCATTATTCAAAAGGTGCAACATGTTTGCATCCAAAGACCATTTATAAACACCTTCGGCAATAAATCTGCAGGTAAATTAACTATACTCCTCAGAACAGACTTAAAACAACTGTACACACCATGGGTTAGAGTATCCAATGTCACAATCCCCTTAATACCACACCACCCTTTTTCCTTCCACTTAACCTTTCCTCAATATATTTAAATGTAATAATCTATCAACAGCCAGTTTCTTAAGCAATATTCTGTAGTGGCTTACTTTAAATGTGAAGAAGGTCAAAGAGAGTGTGCTTGATATCTTGAAGTCAGCAATTTTCCCCACGATTATGTTAAAAATGTATTAACACACATGAAAATTACTTTACCCATCGTTTTGGAGTAATGTCCCGGATAGCCATAAACCTTAATTCTCGAAATTAAATAAAAATATAGACTTCCAATATCTCTTAAACTATGATTGTTTTATGCTGGTGAAGATTCTCAGTCATCCAGGTCATGGTCATTCCAAAAAAGTAAAAAAAAACAATCCACTGGACTCGGTTTACAAGTTTTCAGATGGAAGCATTTTCTAAAAAAATTGTCAGAACTAGAGTTGAGTTGGAAGTTTTATTTATATAGTTTATATTTTGGGCTACAATGTAAAGTTTTGAACTCTATGCTAATTCTGACCTTTTGAATTGAAAAAACTTCCTGGATGGGAAGCAAAACATCTTCAAACTCGGAAACAAAGTCCAGTCGATTGTTTATTTTTCAAACTTTTTTGGTATGATCATTTTATTTGGACCTTTTTTCAGATGGGAATAAATACGAGTGAGCTTTTCAGCATTAATATCTCCAGGATGGGCTGATATAAACCTATTGTTTATAGTATGCCCATTTTAACGAAGAAGAATCCATGATAGTATGGGCCTTTTTTTCTTACAAAGACAGTGGGAACCTTATTAGATTGAACAGCTACACTATAAGGAGATTTTATAAAGAAAATTGGGTAGTCTCTGCTAAGAATCTCTAATTGGTTTGTCCATTATCGATATAATATAAAAATTCAAAGTCCAAAAGAAAATGATGTCCTCATCAGACACAGATCACATGTCTTCAGCTTGATGTGGAATTTTCAAAAGGTTCTTGAGTTTGAGTTTATGATACTGGAAGAACAGATGAATTTATGTTGAGGTTGATAGCACATCTTTGGCACAACATCTTTTGACCTTATGTCTGCACTGTATCGTTTGTAACCAGTAGAAGGTGAGGCATTTAAGAGCAGTTGGAGGAGACATCTATTAGGAAGCAGAAAACCTTTCTATGCAAAAAAAAGTCACTAATCTGCCATTTCTTTTTTTCTTTACATCCATTAGGTTAAACTTTAAGATAAACATTTCCTCACCGACACTACTTCAAAATTTATCGTTGAGAAAAAAAAAAAAAAAAACAGCTTAATAAAAAGAAATGCTTTACAAAGCCTAAGGAAAACAATCTAGAGTGGAGCTGCCTTGACTCGGTACAAAACGTTTGCAAGGATGTCTGGCTTCACAAAAGCAAAGTGGAAAGAAAAAATAGCTGGTGAAACAATTCTCTGCTGTATTGTATGTAAAGTTTACCTGGTAGGCAATGATATCTGGTAGATGCATGAAATCTAAAACTTTGTATTTACTTTTATGGGTTCTTTGATTGCATAACTACAGAAGAACCACAACAGAATTACATTTTTTCTTTAAATTCGAAAAAGAACAAAGTCATCCTCATAAATATGTAGTAAACCCAAAGAGTATGGTCTCACCTTTGCCCTGGCTTTTGGCCTCTTCCAGCAGAGGTAGCATGATAGCACTGTTGAGGCTGGAGGGCGACCGTACTGCAGTGGTGTACATGAGGGGCAATGACTGTACCACAACTGGTATGCGGTGAACATGGCCGGCCAACTTCCCAGCTCCCTGCAGGCTCAGAGGACTGGACGGAGGCGGTGGCACAGACTGCAGAATGTGCAAATACGGCTGACCTCTCACCCCACTTCCGGGGGCAACCAGGGGGCCTGGAGTGAGCACCGAGGAGGCTGAGGTGATAACCGATGGAGAAGACGAGGAGGAGGAGGATGAAGACAATGAAGATGGAGAAAAGGCGGATCTGTGGGGGGGCGACGTCGAGGAGGTTGTGCTAGTGGTGGTGGTGGAGGACAAGGTCAAGGGACGGGGCTTGTTGATTGACAGGTCCACTGGTTCTGTCTGCGTGTGGAAGTGCAGGTCATGATGAGCGAGGAGGTCTTCTGGAGGTTCAGATTTAACTCTGCTGAGAAAGAAGGGGACGCCATCCATTGCAGAGTAAGGTCGAACTTTAGGGGACTGTAGGAGTAAAACAAAAAGGACATTAAGAGTTTTGTTATTTTAAAGCTGTAGAAATGCATTAACCTGCGACATACAAAACGGAAGAAACAAATAAGTGAGGCCACAGGCATAAAAAGCAGCTTAAATCTAATCTTTTGCCCATCAGTGAGGCCAAAAAGTTGCCTGTTAATGAACAGGGGTCAAAGACAATTGTTTTTACTCATTTAAAGCTCTGCAGAAATAATTACTCGGCATGATAGCAATGTCACAAAAGGCATATGCAGTGACATTTATATACTGTAGAAAGGGGTAGCATCAAGGAAAGCAACATAAAATGCAGGAGTAATGATACTGGCGCTCACGCTCGCCTCCTCTAGTCTTTCTTTCCTCTTGGCGTGGGCCGCGCTCGCTCCCTCTTCCTCCTGTTTTCCATGACTCCCACTCAAATGCAGCTCTCTTGGCTACCCACGTATCTCTCCTAAATCTCTCTTTCTGACTGTGGAAAAACATCATGTGGGCTTAATTTCCTGACCGTCTCTTAGGCAAAGGGCCTCCAAAGGCCGACGCTGGTGGCTTGAAGGAACCCTAAGCACATCTTTGACTTAACACCAAGCAGATTGGGACAAGACTGTTTCATGTGGCTGCAAGTTTAAGGGAACAGTTTGAATCTGAGAACACTGCCCATTCTGCAGTTACTGAATGTGTTCTGTAAACATAGAGACATTAGCCCTTGCTTATTAACAGTGTTTTGGTCATGAAATATTAAATTCTCCTGAGTCTGATCTGGCCAAAAGTCTTGCATCACTTAATTAACTGATTATTTAAAAAGCACTTTGCAGAGCTGTATCACTATCCTAAGCTCCTAAATAAACCAAATTAAAAAACAAAAAAAAGCAGGAACAGTAGAAAAACTGAAATGAGTCACTAAGCCTATTCTTTCTTTGAATAGACTTACATTTGCTTTTTACCCTACATAATTTGGAGAGAATTTCACATTAGCATGTGAGAGCATTTTTATGCAGTAGTCCCTCGATTTAGCTCAATTTCTTTCTTAAATGAATAATGTTACCACAAGCAAATGCATTGTATTCTAATTGAATGTTATGTAATAGAGCAATTAAAGCATGATTGTTTTAGGATGCATTTTCTTTGGTTTGTCTCTAACACATCAAGTTTGCTTTAAATTGTACAGCGTAGTTTTGGCTTTATGTTTAGGGTTGTTTTGAAGTCTTTTACAACCTCTGACAGCCTATGGTCCACTGGGGCATAGGCCTTTCATCTTCCCATCAATTTGACCAGCTTCCCCATCCACACTGAAGAAAAACATCCCCAGAGCATAACATGCAACATTCATGTTTTACTGTGTGGAAAGATAGTTTATGGTAAAGTATAGGTTTAGTTTAACACAACAGAGTTCTTTTTTTTTTTTTACAATTAATATTTAACAATAGGCAATAGTGCAAAGCACCTTCCATATGTTAAAAATATATCCTTCATAGCCTGCTGCAAACTGTGAATGACCTGTCTGCTTGACACACCTTAATAAGGGCGAGGTCTGTAACTTACGTTAAGAGACATTCCTACCTGAGCGACAGAGATCTGCAGCTCCGCCATACTTAGCACGGTAATCTTAATCAATTCTCTGATTAATGCAATCATTAAGCTTCTTAATTCATGTGGACGGCCATGTTTTGGTAGATTTACAGCTGTGGCACATTCTTTTGCTAAGGTGGAAGACTGCTTTATTAAAATGTCCACAAAAAGTCTCCCCAACACTGATGGTTTAACAGAATAGATGCACAGGATTATATTTATGGCTATTAGACTTTGAAGGGCTTCAAATAAACTCCATCCCTTTTAAAAGTATTTGTAACAAAAATGATCTAGCCTTTGCTTCATTTTCTACCAAATGCATTTCTTACCATGAAAAAAATTGTTGTTCTTTTACAGTCAGATACATTGGGGGTTGTGACTATAATGTGGCAAAGTGTGATAAAGTTTAAGAGGTGTGAATATTTTTGCAAGACACTATAGTTAGAGTCCTTATTTGCACATTTCTAGAAACATTTCTGAGCGTGAAGATTCTGCTTGTACAACTCAGCCCCAGTTGTAAAACAAATGGTGCCCTATGAAATCTGCCCTCCTATAGCCTCGGGAGCTTTGAAGGGTTCAGCTCAGGGCCACTGATGTCAAGTCAAGATTCAAAATACATGACGGTCTGGTTCATATTTACCACCCACAATGTCTCTTCCGTAGAGTTTTATAACACTATATTTACTTGTCGTTAAGTTTATCCACGCTACATAAAATACAACATAAATTACTCTAAATATGATATACCAAATCCACCATATATATAGAAAACCAATGAGTTGATCCTTCTTCTTCCATATACATTTTTTTTCCATCAGTGCAGTTCAGTCCAAGACATTACTGGTTGCTCTCACAAAAAAGAGCAACAATGAATATTTAAATCATCTAAACAGAATTCTCCTAATAATTAAATAAACAATTACATTATCCAAAGGTTCAATAGGATAATATTTAAGATGCTATGGATGAGAAATCGCACCAACAGCTGCAGCCGTTGCGTTAAAAGAACAGCCTCCCAACTTTTTAAATTGAGCTTCATCAATCTTCTGAAATACTAGTAGCTCATAAACAGGTAACTGTTGCCATTTTTCCACCTAAAAGAACTAAAACAAAACAAAAAAAGGAAGAGGGCTCAGAGTTATAGTTCAGTTACACAGGAATACCATGAGAGGAAGCTTGGCAGCCTTACAGATCTCGGCATATTGTGAGCCAACTTACTGTAGGTCACCTGCTATTCAGCTATAAATAAACTCTACAAAATAATTTTCTTCATACTTAATCTAGAAAAACTGTAATTAATATACTTAGAGAGTAAATAGTGATGTTGTACCTTGTTCAGACAGATGGATTATTATGCTGTTTTACTACAATTTATAAATATTTAACGTAATGCTACATTATTCAATCAGTACTCTGACAGGAATTGCTATATTTTAAATGTTGATCTGTAGTTGCAGTGGATTAATATGACGGAATTAAAACCCAGCCTGGAAATTTGAGTACTTTTGGAACAATATGATCTGTTTCTCTAACAATTCTGGAGGTTTCTCTTTTTTTTATAAGCTTTTTCCAAGTTAATTTTCCATCAGTATTCAGTAACATATCAGATGGCACAGAGGCAAATATCTTCTAGCTATTTTTCAAAATATAAATGCGGAGGCAATATGTAATTCAAATAAGGCGGAGGATCTTCATAAAGGAAGTCGTGGAAGGAGCTCATTGTCTGAGGAGGTTTATTCTGTCAGAACCATAATCAAAGGGTTTAAAACACGTAGCTTTAGGAAACACAGCAAGATAAAAACCCAAAGTTATTTTAATACATCCAGATGCAATTATTAACATAGTAAGGGACTAAAAGATTGTGCGAAAAAAAATGTTTAGCTAACTTCTACAAGAGCAACATTTTAGAAGATCAAAGTTTCACAATAACAATAACAAAAATCCTGGTGCTGATCCTATTGTTTCCCATATAAAAGCCCAGAGTAAACACTACAAAAGGGGAAAACAGTCTACACAGGTTAAACCTTGACAAAAGCCACAAATCAGTGTTTTGCCACAGAATTAAGAATCTCTAGTTTTGTAAACATCTTTATTACAACAACAATTTAGAGCTGCTCAATATAATGGCGATCTAAATTCAATATGCTTTCATATTTTTATATTTTTGCTCTAGAATAAAACCTGAAAAAAAAAAAAAAAATAGAATGGGATACTTTTTTTCTAATAATCCGACAAAATCCCAAACTGACCTTCCTGAGCAGTGGATGACTTTAACCTTCTGTATGCCATGTACTGTAGCCTTATCTGTAACTGGGGTTCAAGCTGTCTGACTAAAACTGCAGGGTGCAAGGGTGCATCTGTTACATATAGACTAAACACACACACACACACACACACACATATATATATATATATATATATATATATAGCAGCGCCCGCCTCCTCATATATATATATATGATTTAAGACTATATGAAATCAAGCAAATAACATTCATGTTCAAATTGAACTGGGTTCTGAGAAAACTACTTGTCCCACCCAATAGGGCCTTATTGTGACAAAAAAAGGATGACTGTTTATTACTTTAATTTAAAAAAAACAGAAAACAATTTCTTCTGTCTAATTTTTTTAGAGGATGTTAACAAAAGCAATGATGCGTTACACAAAACACACAAACCAGAAAACTGTGTTTTTCGGGGCTTGGTTCAAAAACAACTCTCAACCGTCAAAAATGGAAAAAGCTGAAGCCACCCCCAGTCTCGTCTCAACAGACGCAAAAACACACAAGCTCAGTCCTGCACACACACACACACACTGATACACACATAAAGATACGCCCGACCTGCCTGTCTGCCTCTGTCCTCATACATTGTCTTTATTAGGGGATACTGGTTAGCCGGGCAGATTTTCCAGCCCCTTGCAGGCGAATCTCCTAACGAGGCAGACCATTTCCAGCAAAGGATTGGCTTCGTGCCACTCAAATGAAGACCACATTTCGGCAGCAGTCTAAACTGTCTGCATCTGCCATGTAAAGGGGAAGCTCAGTCTGTTAGGGCAAGATTGGATCTCTGAGCACTTCAAAGCTGTGTGGGCTGCACAGCGCTCACATCCTGTCTATGACTGACATCACTACAAGGGGAATGATTTCAAACCCCAGGTATTAGGTAGAAGCACAGGAGCACGGCTCTTAAAGCCTTGAGCCACAGCTGAGAGCAGGACACCCAGAAAGGCAACCACCTGTCGCCACTTTTCCCAACCTCTCATATGTGGTGAGGAAGATGAATTTGTTATCAACGGAAGGCACCCTTATGGCTTAACAATTTTCCTCCAGATCTGCAACAACCTGATGGCTTATCAGAAGCCAGTATTTATCTACCACAAAGAGAAACACTGTGATGCTTTCCACAAAAATATGTTTCTCATACATTAGAAGTAAAAATACACCATTGATATTTTATGAGGGTAAATTGATCGTGTTTGAACACTAATCTATCGCAATTACAAATATTAAGTGGCCTGCACCCACTGAACACACCGCTATGACAGAAACACAGAGCCACACAGGCCTGGTAACCAAGCAACAGTCTCACAATAACAAGACCACTTCATTTCTAGGTATGTCATCGCAGGGAGTGTGGATATTGTACAGTATGTGAGCTTTAAAAGCAGAGCAGCTGAAAAGTAACACTAAATCCTCCTATGTGTCTTTGCAGTTGAAAACTCGAGATAGAAGATGAATATTTCTGCCGACTCTAAATATATAGCAGATTTTTTCTGTCTCCATCCCAGCGGTTCCTAAAGTTTGGGCTAGAACCACCATTGCAGACCTTTAAACGCTGTTCTGTCTCAATTATTGCAGAGATATAAAGATAAGCTCTGAGTGTATAAAATCAGATCACTGATTATAAAGTCTGCAGGAATTGTTCTCACTTAATTAGCTTAGCATCATATTTCTATATCTGAATCAGTGATTTGCTGGGGTCACAAGTCTAAGTCGTGACTATAGGGTGACCTATAAGCCTAAAAAGGGAAATACTGCTTCATCAGTGTCTGCAAAAGTAAATATATGAAAAAGTTTAGCACGTCATTTGATAGTGACCTTACAAATGTCCTTTCCATCAGTAAGATAAACATATGATTTATGTATGTATGTTTTCTTAGGAGAAGGGGATTCTATTAAAGTCCTTGCATTACAATCAGCAAAGACCACTATAAAGAGAACATGCAAATGAATATTTAACACTTTCCTGGCATCCCCATTCAACAAAAATTAAAGAGTTTTGAGCAAATCATCATTTGCAAAGTACATGGATAAAGGTGGTGCCCTGCCAATAATCTTCCATTGGGGAAACATGTATTGAAAATAAAGAATAATGTTTTTTGGACAGAGTGATTTCCTTATTGAAAAGGAAGAAAATGTAAAATAGCAAGCACTTTGTTAATTTGAGCTTTTACATCTACACTCATATGTGATACAGCTGCTTTATCAAAAAAAGCATTTCTTTTTCCTTCCTTATTTACATTCATTGGAAGATCAGTGGCAGTGTTATGCATATATCTTTGATTTCCTGTGTTAGTAGGCCTAATTATCATCATCTGTGTTAGATATTAAACAACACATACCTGGTGACAATCATAGGGTTCAAAAAGTCTGATTTGGTCTTGGCCGTTGTCCTACAAGCTGTTAGCATTAGCCTCCAGATCCAACTAATCTAGATTAACCAAAGATGCTATAAGAACCATCAACAGTAGGTAGGCTGTTATCATCTTATAGCCTTTTAACATAACCTCATTTAAAACATATTAACTGTTCAATGCATAAATGTAAACTGGTTAGGTAGGATGAAACAAACAGCTCCAAACAGCATTTGCAGTTCATATAAAAAAAAAAAAAAAAAAACAGACAGGGGCTCCATGGAGATGCTGAAAGAATGTTGTGGATGCAAAAAGAAAAAAAAAAAAAGACAGACATATAATTTTTTCCAAAAAACACAAAGTAATGGTCTAGTGTGGTAATATAAAACAGTTTTAAAAAAAAAACAAATTCAGGTATCTGAAGCTAGTCAGAAGTTTTGTAACTGAATCAGAAAATGACCAAAATGCATAACTCACAAGCCCAAATTTGGGTTCATTAAAAAAAAAAAAATATATATATATATATATATATATATATATAAATGAATGTGTTAAAATGAGCAGTTAGGATGTCCGACCTTATTCACGCAGAAACACTGTGGAATAACCTGAAGTGAGCAACTCGTTTTAGAATTGGAAGCATGCCTTCATGGATGAATTGGCTCAAATTCTTTCAAGCTGATACCCAGGACTGATCAACAGTTACAGGAAACATTTAGGTGGAGTAAATAATGAAGTCATACCACATAGCAAAAGGATAACTTTGTTTCTCAGGCTATCAGTTATGCATATTGACTTGTTTTAAGATCCATGTATATCTCATGTGTAACTATATGAGGTTTGACATTTCTGGATTGTAGAGAAATAGTGATAAGTTTGCAAACTGTTAATGTCAAACCTGGGGCTGGTTGTGGGAAAAAATCTCTGAGCGACATTTTTTTATTGAGTGATAACAGTGACAAACATCACTTTAAATGTAAGATATGTCCAAGACTACATGTAGTGTTTGCGCAAATTTGCGTGCAAGAAACAGATATTATTCATATGTTTGTCAGAGTTCCTGGCAAAAGAGGGTGAAGGCTAAACTGAGCAGAATAAAAAAGCAGCAACAGACAAAGCCAGATTAGATTTGGAGTTTCCCATGCAAACTCTCCTCCCCAGAGCAGTGACTACATCTGTGCACTAACCCTCCACCTCCACCCCCCTGCTTGCACGGACTCTGTTGGCCCGAGTCACCTCCCAATAAGACCCCACTGCATTCCTGCTCCAGCTGTGGCTCTCCTCCTCTTTTCGTGGTTCCTCTCTCTTTTCTCTGCCTACCACCATGCTCCCCAACCACACCTCGTAGCCCCCACACTCACTAGCTAAGGCCTGGGAGTGATTATCAACCCATTGCCAGGAGGCGGAAGAGAAGAAAAGGAAAGCAGAGGGAAAAAAAAGGAAAAAAAAGAGGAATTGTCTGGAAAATAACTGCTCTCTTACCCCTTGTTCCGATTCCAGGGGCTCGGCTTTGACTCGGACTGCCGGCATTCCGTCAAGCATTAACATCCTGTTTCTTAGGCTGCCTGTGAAGGAACACAGAGGAGGTGTAAGACGGGTGTTTTGGCATGAGTAAGCAGGTCCCACACTTTGTTATTCACACACTGAAATTTACAATGTATTGGCTGCATCCATTGGGGAATGGGCACATTTTAAATAGAAATGATGTCTGGTTGAAAATCATTACACCAAAAATGTGGAAAGCCAGCACGCATAGAAAGTCTCCTTCTTAATCATTCTTAATATCCTTGTTTGCTGCTGTGAGGCTTATGCAATAACACTGATTACAATCCTCTCAAACCATTAGTGGAATACAAACTCATGCAGTGCCCTCATCCAAGAATAGGAGAGGAGTTTTATTGACCACTAACTCTGTGAATATAAACAGTAAGAGTTTCGCCTTGAACCTTTCCCTAGTACAGTGTGTGTCTATTATACACACACCAACACAACATCTGCACATCAGTTCATCCCTTCTACCTTGTGGTGTTATTTAAAGTGGGCAGCAGCGCCCGCCTCCTCAGTTCCACGCTGCGGCTTTAAGAGGGATACTCAGATGGAGCCAATGACAACAATGCATGTTCCGTACCCCCCCCAGCTGGAGCCGACCTGAGGTAACCCTCCCTCTTATTATTTTAGCAGCGGAACACAGAGGAATGCAAGCAAGACAAATAGACTCCAAACATCTCTATTACTATCCAGCCTTGGCACCGCCAGCCAGAGTTTGTGTCTTGGTCTTTGTAGTTAGCAGCAATAAGGTTATTGCAATCATGAATGTGAAACAGGTGATGAAGAAGAAGAAGAAGACACATTGATATTGTACAGGACACAATAAAATGTATTGGTTGGGATGGCATACATATAAAATCTGTTTGCAAGGCATTGCAAAAGAATCCATCCTACTTGAAGATTTTTCACACTATAAATTTCCATGAATTTTGTGGGGACTTTGTAAAATAAAGCTTTTCAAATAATTGCAGAACTGTGGATGGAAATTGATAAAAGCTTTAAAATATTGTTTCAAACCAAATCATGTCCAAAAAGTGTGGCAATCACTGACAAATTAAAGTACAAGAAACCCGCCAAAATAAGGCTACAAAAACAAAGCACATATAAAAAAAACATTATGGATAGAAAGTGAAGTTTAACCGTTCATGTAATATGAAATTGGAGCCTTTTTTTAAAGAAATTCACTAAGTTGAGACTAACTAACATATTGGTCTAAAACTACATTTATTTGCTCTGAAATTCTATTATGTTGTATAAAAGGTTTGGTTTGTCTTTGGAAATTCTGTAAAACATCCAGGTCCTTTAGCCACAGAGTATTCAAATAAAGATTTTTGGATCTTTCATGGTCAATAAAATTTCAAATCAGATTTACCTGATACAAGTGTTACTATTTTCAGCAGATTGAGCTTCTTTAACAGCTGGGGAGGGTATAATTTAGCTCCATTTACCTGCATGAAGCTTTTACCATCATGTACCACTATGTGGATGGTGTGTTTGAGGTCATGTGTGATGCAGATTTATTGAATCACATAGTGCTTTTGTAGATACCACAAAGTGAAATTTTGGACTTATCTGATCAGATTGACGTCCTATCGTCTAATTAAACAAAAAATATTTTTGTGGCTTTAAAGACAAATTGTTTTCTTAACACCAGATTCTCCTATTTTAATTTGTGCTGCTATGTGTCTTGTGATGTAAAAGTCTTCAAAAGAAAATGATTGATAGTGCACTTCACTGTTTTAATCTATGCAGCAGATGTTGGAACGTCTAGCATGAATAAAGAAAAAGCCACATAATTCACAGTCTTTTTTCTAATATTTCAAACCAAGTTATGACTTTAAGAATATTGAGAAAAGTCCAAGTTGGATCAAAACATTATCATTAAAACTCTGTCTATTAGTAGTGTGCAGGCTTCTCTCCGTCCTTAAAATGCAAGCCTTTATAGCTCTGCTTTCCCACAATAGGTACCATCTATTATTAAACTAGCATTAGGATTAATAACTACTGGTATCTTATTATTTCTCAGGTCATTTTTTTTAAGAAAAAAAAAGACATCAATAATAACCGTTGCAGAAAAATAATCAAGAACCTTTTCTTTTCAGAATTTCAAGCTGGAGGCTAATCCTGGCCATTTGTGCTTGAGGGGAGGCAGGGAGAGAGAGAGCGGATTTACTCCCCCCACCCCCACCAACCCCCACCAGAGCTGGCCTCTCAGGTCTAACTCCCTCAGGTACCCTGGCTGTGCTGCTATTGTGTTGTTGTCCAGGATGTCCTTCGGCTTCAGGTCTTGGTAGGCCCAGATAGCGTTGCCATAGTAACAGTTGGCGGGTGGAGCAGCAGCCTTGGTCCAGCCTTAAGCCATGTGTTGAGGAGAAAATAAAAAGGGGAGTGTGTTCACAGAAGCAGAAAGTCGGATTTGTTTTTCTCTGATTTCATGCAAAACCGTTTTCTCCTCATCCAAAAAAACAACTTTTTTTTTTTTCTTTTTTTCTAAAAGGAAAACTTCATTTTACAATCTGGAAAAGTTTTTGTATTTTATATTCAAACCGATGCTCATTTCTTGAGAGCAACATGCATTCCATTAGTGCTCCAAAGTCTAGTTAACCCAGTGGTGTTCAAACCCTGTCCTAATGAACTGGCCTGCAGAGGGCCATTCATAGGAAATCAATGGCAGTTGCATAGCTCTGCTTGTGACTGCAATGACCAAAGAGTGCACCGCAGTAAAGAGAAACCCAACACTGCGTAACGAGCTAACAAAAGACCCATAAAAATCTTGAAATCAACAACTTTTGCCCATGTAAAAGAATAATTTCTGCCTACAAAGTGTAGGATAATACAGGTTGAAATATAGAAAAAAATCTGAATTGATAGTTTCTACAGGATAACAAACCAGTGCATGTCCAGTGTTATATAGCACAACTTTTTGGTGCTGGTGGCATGCCCAGGCAACCAGCAATGAGTTGTCCATCAGCGACGTGAGATGCTGTTTGTGGGAGATAGAGAAGTGGGGGAGGGAAGTGGAAGGAAACGGGGTAGATTAAGATCACCTTTCCATTTGCTCCACTCCTAAATGAAATAGCCATCCCAGGTGTGTGTGGGGGAGTCAGTGAACAGAGAAGTGCAGTGAAGTGTTGAGGAATCTCATTTCTCCCTCCAGCAAGCCCTGCTCTGCCTTCCGATACAGTTTGGACATTTAAAGCTAAAGTTAAAAGTAGCAGATATAGTAAGATGCCTGTCAACTCTGAAAAACTGTGCGTTGGGGTGATAATGGCTTTTTTTAAATCCCTGGTATTGGTAGTCACTGATGAAAGTCATGTACTCATACAAATAGCTGCATAACTGAAACACAGGGTGTATACAAAACGACATTTCGTTCAGTACAGCTCTCATCATGGTGATCAAATGTAAACATGATATAGAGATATGATATGATGAGATTGATTTACCGGTTTTCCAACATTCAGTGCTTTTTTTTTTTTTTAATTCAACATTCAGCATCATCAGGTTAGAACCAATCAGACAACTACAGATGTGACGCAAAATCAACTCTCTTTTTTTTTTTGTGTAATTTTGTAGTCGGTGAAACAGCTAAAAGCCATTGAAGACAGGGCAGCTGGAGGTACTTTTGAACAGGGGGTGCTATGAAATTTTTTATTTTTATTTTTTTGACAAAAAACCTATACAATACAATAAAATAAATAAGTAAATAGATTGAGACTCACTACTTTATTGTCATATACACTTCAGTGTACGCAACCAGGGTCTGTAACACACAGACATCATATGTTCTCAGGTGAATATATGCGCTGTTGATTAAACCTTACAATAACACTATAACAACATAGATTTGATCAGCTGGCATGAACCTCAGTCACTGACATGACTATTAGCTCCAAAATCCTTTTACACAAACCACAAAATAACATTATATTGATACTATTTATTTATTGAACAGTTATCTACATCCATTACACAAAGAACATGAGATCAAATAATAACACTTTCTAAAATATTATGGTTAAGTGAAACTGTTCGATAGATATGAAAGTGCCCGTCAGCACCATACTCTAACTATGAGCTACAGGCAGGATGCCCTGGTTACAGGTGTCCAAATGTTCAGGTGCGCTCTGAGGTTGTGGAGATAAAGACTCTGATGAGCAGACAAGTACAAAATGAGTTTCTCTGCCATATTTCCTCCTCGTTTCTGTCATTAGAATATGTACATTTACTAGTCTGCTGCCATGAGCGGGATACCTCCTTACTCTGTGATTGATAGTTTGATTGGCATTGCCGTGACAATGTAACTTCTGTGAACTTGTGTTGATTAGGCCTAAAAATAATTAAATAAAAGTCCAAATACAGCTAATAAAAAAGTCAAAATAATTTCTCAAAATTTTCATAAGAAAATGCATAAATTGTGGAAAGTATTTTTAATACATCTTTTAAAATCTCCCGATCACCACTAGGGGGTGCTCCAGCAACCCCTAGTGGTGATCGGGACCCACTTCCCACGGCCATGGTTGAAGATACTCTCCAGTGAACAATTTCTGATGGCTTTGCCTAAAACATCTGAGAATATAAGGTGTGCTCCCTGGTACGTTTTTATTTTTCATTCCAACATCGCTCAGTTGCTGTTGTCATGCTCGCAGAAAAGCTATCCTGCATTATGGCTAATTCTGGTGCTGAGCATCGTAAAGTCCAACCTCCTGCGGTTGGACTTGCAGGAGTCCAACCGCAGGAGAATATATATACATGCAAAATATATATAACCGCAAAACCAGAAGTCCTCCTGCGGTTGGACTTCTGGTAAAGAAAAATTAATAAAGCTATGCACAAATTAGGTGACCTGGATGGCAGCCTTCTTATTCCTAATATTATGAAATCTAGTGTTATTTTACTGTGTATACATGGGGTTAGTGGGACTAGGATTCAGCATCAACAAGTGGCTTTTTTAACTGAGTTAGATAAGCCTAAGAGGCAATAACTCTTGACTGACACATTGCTTTGACATCCAGACACAGTCATGTTTGGTCATTGAATGAGTCAGCCCCTTAAACTGCAAATATTTTAAAACCACTGCACTGTTTTATGTACACCACCTAAAACTAAACGTATCTCCAATGTACCTTTAAGAATAATATTGATTTAAGTCAGAACCTTCTAAGAAGGTTCCGATATAATGAAGAGCAAATATTAGCCACAATCCATGATCAGCCATTTGTTCGTCCTTCATCTTGAATCGTTCAGTGTACATGTAATCTTCAGTCTAAATTCATTAACACGATCTAATTCAGATAATACCATATAGGGTGAAGAAGGATGCATAATATGTTCTCTTCTATTAAAAGCATTGAGTGTATTTAGACTGCCTACACCAGGAAGAACATCATAATGGTCAGACAGATTTAGGGGAAACCCCATACATATCTTATGCTTTCTGCTCTGTGAAATTCTGTGCATTTTCATTCACACCTCCAGAGTTCTGCCAACCTTACTGTTCAGTCTAAAAGTGCACCCAGCCTCTGGTGAGGATCAGCTTGGATTATATTAAATGACAAATTAAACAATATTGAAGGGTTTTTGGTTGTGTTTTTATTGTAGGTCTGTGATCCAAAATGGGCAACCGAAACGTCATCCCTTTTTCTTATCCTTTAGACAGACAGTGGGCAAAGTGATGTATTATTACCACCTGATATGCTGGATTTTATATACCTGGTACTAATGATTCAGCTGAACCTAGGATAAGATAAATAGGACATGTGCTATCATGGTCCCAGTCAGGTTCACTTGTGGACAGGAAGAATTTGGGAGCTTTGAAGCTATTGAAAACTCTAATGACAAATTCAAGAGCAATAAACAGAAAGCAATTTTATAATTAGAAAGTATCCATTCTGGCTAGTAAATAATTTATTTACGTTACTCATAATCAGCTTATCTACTTCCGCACTATTAAAAGTACCTAAGCAGATGAAATAAGGGCGTATGAGTTTATGCAGTGGATAGCGAACATCATTTTTAATTAATAGGAACATGGAGAAAGTTTCTGGATGCCCTCTTGTTATATAAGGGAACTGAAACACACTTTTGTCAAAATAAAAGTGTGGCTGCTTTCCCTCTTATCTCCTGCTCTCATGTGAATATCTTACATGTAACAGCACAAAGCGAGCAGAAACCCGGCGCAACAGAAGGGCCATGCCAATACTTTGTTCCCGTGCAGAGTGCCCACAGCAACCGCTTGCATCTGTGTCACAGAGGCCCGACCTGCTGCTACAAGCTGGGGCGGAAGAGGGGATGGAGAAAGGGTGGGCTGCATTGAATTCAGATTGGTAAGGATTAGGGAAGGTGGTAGGAAAACAAGCAAGCAAGGTTGTGTTGAAGAGTGGCTGGCAAGAGCAGTGTATAGGGTGAGCAATCAAGGAGAGTTGAAAGGGTTAGGATGGGGCTGGTTTTAGCAGAAGGAGGGGGGGCAGGAGTCAAAGAACTGAGAGTGGGAGAGAGGGGATATGGAGCTAAGCCAAGGCCCAGTCAAGCACAAAGCATACAGTACAAAAATGCCAACAGACACAATCCCCCCCACCACCACCCCACCCCCAAACACCACCATCCAACACCGGGCAGATAGAAAGGGGTAAAACTATTTCATCAAAATACACAGTAGGAAAAACGATTATGCAAAGTTGTGAGTGCAAACACACAGAAAGTAGAGAGGTGGTGGATGATATCGGATGAGCATTTCCTGTGTTTTGCTTGAACTGTCTGTCGCTGGCCTCTTTGCAGAGGCTCACTTCCCTCTTCTGAGCCTCTGGACACCCCGATGTGACCGATTAGCCTGATAACTGGCCTACAACCACTAGCTTAACAGTGCACTACTCTACTTCTCTTTTCAGTCGCTCAGTACAGGAAGTTAAAAAAAAAAAAACTGTTAAAGCTTTTTACATTCACAACTATGCACCTGTTAGTGTGTTAATGTGTGAACCATAACTAATAAAGGACACCATTCAAAACCTTTTTAAATAATTCTAAGAAATGTACTCAAACTATGTATTCTAAATTTTCTCTATAAGCAAAAGCAAGAAAAACATCAGTTTTCTTATTTAATTTATTACCAAGCCCTCTAGTTGGCCTATTTCTGCCATTCAAGTTCCTTGCAGTATTGAAAATGAATGAAAACCCTCACAAAGATAGATACTGGTACTCGGTTTGGTGAAAAGGTCAGAAGACTTTTATCTCAAACATTCTCTTGGTAAACTGCAAAGCCGGAAGCTTTTCTGCATCAAATAGATAAAATATTTGTTCTGCTAGAAATTGTTATGGTCTGAAAGTTTCCAATGTGGTCTGTTTTTCTTGGCTTGTTTGCTAAGTTTAAAATGTCACAACGTGATTCTTGTATCTTATTATGTATGGCTAGAGTACATCTAGAACTAAAAATAGAGTAAATTTTCCCCCATCACCACAGGATGTAATAATTGTTGCTCAGCTTAACCTCCCATTTATTTTGATCCCAAAGAATGATACACCTTAATTAATATTTAATACTATAATTTAGTGTTGTGATGCTTTTGTTCTCATAAGATGTACAGTCCCTCGCAAAAATATTTAAACATTCTTTTGTTATACAACATCTTTGTTATACAACAGAAAAATATTTGTAAAGGTGTATTTGATGGGAAATGTATGTCATGGAGAACACAAAGTTGTTAGTGGAAGGAAGATAATGAGGTAGGTTTCAAACATTTTTAGAAATAAAAATCTGAAAACTGTTGAGTGAATTTTTATTCATCTCCCTTTACTTTAAATCCTTAAATAAAATCCAGATTGGATTACTCAATTTAGAAATCATCTAATATCTAAAGTATATTTTCCACAGTATAAATCCAGCTGTTCTGTTAAGGCATTAAACAAACAGTATCAAAAAGACCAATGTCTAGATTCAGTCATTCAAACATTCACATGCTGATGATGGCAAGTTCCGCTGTAGTCACAGTAACCTTGGGACCCAGTCACAGAAGGTTAACTACCAGACAACCGTTGCTACTTGGCCCACTGATCACCAACAGCAGGCAAGACACAACGACGGAGACGCACCGGGCAAAGCTTCAAACCAGCAGCTTACAGAAGGAATCCACACCTCCTGAGCAACCATCACCATACATGCTTGAAACGAATACAATACATCATCCTGAGTATATCAAACACATAGTGATACAGCGGTGGTCTCATCATCGTTCTGGGAATACTTTCTTCAGCAGGGGCAATTAAGTAGAGAAATAAAGGCACATTCTGGCAGAAAAATATATAGAGGCATTCAAAAGCTAGAAATTGGGTGAAGGGTTCACTGTTTAGGAGAAGGAGAAACTTAAACATGTAGCCAAAATGTAAAAAAGTTCTTTGTTTTTTTCCTTAAACCCTTTGAAAGCAGGAAACAGGGTTGGAAGGTCCTTTTTGACGGCATGCATTCAGCCTCAATTATTTAAGGGCACATACTTCCTGTGACACAACTAATAGCTTTTCTTGACTTCCAGATCATGCCCAATCATTGTTTATTATTCACATTCGCATCTTAGCCATTTGTCTTCCTCTTGCATGAAATACGCCTCCAGCTGTCATTAAACATCAGCAGGCCTCGTAATGCCACATGTAAACTTTCCTCCAGGGGTACAGAAGGCATTTGTTTTCACACGCTGAGTACAGTAGTACTCCCCATAATGAGATATGTGACCTTTATGTGAAACTGGTGGAGTTCCCCTTTTATGGCTTTCGAGCCCTCAGCCAGAGAATACCAGGTAAACACTGTTGATTATGCTAGATACTCTCATCTCTGAGACAATATGTGTGTTTTCCCTTATGCTTCTAGATTTACTGATATTGACAGAATCTTCATTTTTATATCATTCCTGGCACTCTGTGAATGGCCTCCATTTCATAAGCTGTATTTTTCTTGGCAAGAGCGGCGAGATAAAGTCTTTCGGATGCTTCTGGGATATTTCTGAACCGGACTCAAGAGAGCAGAATCCTTCAGCCTCGCTCCTTTTAAAAGCGAGGACTTCTCTATCAGATGACAAGCCCAATGGCATCAAATAGCAGCTTATATGCAGTGCACTGTTAAAAAAAAAAACAGCAAGAGGAGAAAACTTCCCTTTAGGGTTAAAACCTCCTTAAAAATGCACTCAGCTGATGCTTTTACCTTAAAAAACTCTAGACGTTTCCTCAGAGAGCAGCTGTAGTCCAGAGAGGACGAAGACAACTTTCCCTACGAACACAGCTATTAATAGATTATAAAAACCCTTGTCATGTGTTGGGTAAATAATTCCAGTAAGATCCATAAACCTTTTTAGAATACGAAAAATATTATGGAACATTTTAAAGCAAGTTTTTAGCTAAGCAGGCAACAATCTTCTTTGCAATACAGATAACTATTTTGCTTACTCATTTCCACTCAGGTGGGAAAACTGATAAATTAACCTGAAGTTCAAATTCTTGTCATTACTTTGTATTATTTCCCTCTTTTTAGTCTATTTTCTTTTTTAATCCAATAGAAACAAAATGATTTCAAGCACCAGTTACACCATGTTACCATTTTTCCGTAACTGGATGATTTCTATTGTATTCAGAAATCTACAAATGAGAAAGTATTGTAGTTGGTACTATCCTTATAGAACAATATACAGTAATATGAGATTTTAATTCTGGAATATTTATTGACTTAAAGATTAAAATCTGATTTTGACCTACCAATCAAACAAAACTATATTGCACATTACAGTATTGCATGATTAGAGAAAAGTATGCAACAAAAAACATTTTTTTCAGCAAGTCATCAGGCAAACGATGCACCCTCTGAGACCAGAAGCCTGTTGGGACTAGAACATCATTGACTAAATGCATATCAGATATTGTCATATGCACAAAAAACTGTGTGTAAAAGTAGAGACATATAAAATGTACTGAGACAGCTCTAAAGATGAGCTCAGGATACAAATGGTTGAAGCTAGTATGGTGAAAAAGATTGGCATTGATTTTATTGATCCTTGCGTCAGAATTCACACCAGGTTCTACTTTGAGAAAGTTCAGTCTCAAGAAACCTTTCAATGTGTCACAGACATATTCAAATATTGGCTTTTTTCTGTGAAGTACTATAACATGCTTTTCTCAATAAGTCATAATCATGACAAAATCAATCTTCCAGGCTTTCAGCGTGACATTTATAGACGAGGAACAGTTGTTCTAAACTAATCGGCATTCTATCCTGGCAGCAAAGAGGTTTTAGCTCAGAAGGTATGGCGAAAGCCAACAACAGCAGGATTTCCAATGCTGGAATCATTTTTATCAGAACTAAAGAGCTTTCTTTATCAAATCATCCTCTTACAGTATATTGACCCGCTTTGACTTGAACATTGACTCACTGCAAACACTGCTGCAGATTCAGAGACAGTGGGAATGACTGTCAATTTTCTACTTTCTATGAATTCTCTTGATTTTTTTATTTTTTTTTATTTACCAAACAGATGTGTAACCAATCGTGTGGCGCATCACATGTCTTCAACAAAGAACAATAAGCTCTTATTTCAGTCTAATAGAGCATCTTGTTCAACACAGGACTGGTGTTATTTTGGGAGAAGGTTTTAGTTAAGTATCTGATGAGGAAATTTGCTCATAAAACTTTGACGAAAACCTATGTAATGACATGATGAGGGTAACTTTCAATTAAAAAAAGATTTTCCCATCATTTGAAGTAATATTTGTTTGTTTGGTGTTTTTTTTTTTTTAACCTGAGAGGGAAGAAGCTTTATAAAGCTGATTTTTTATGTAAATACACAGATAACTTTCAAAACACACATACACACATCACACATAATCCTCCCCATGCACATACACACCCACAGAAGAAATGAAGAAATGCTTGCACAACAGAAAGGCCCACGGAAGTTCCCATATTCTGTTGGATTGCCCTTGGGTCTGTGCTATTTCTGCAGGGGGCAGGGGGATCCTGTGTCAGTAATCCTGTCAGGATGAGGTCGCCGGATGCAGCCCAAGTCCATTGCCTTTATCCTCGTAACACATATGCATAGAAAAACACCCAGAGAAAATAATCAAAAGTATGTGTCGCTAAGTAGTATATGAATCATAATTTAGACAGCTTTTTAGATGACAAAAAAAAAACAAATATTTTTTTAAATCTGTTTTTGTTTGTTTTCCTTTTTTATTCGAAAAATGTGTTTTTCTTTTCTCCGTCTTTTTGACATTGTGTAAGGTCCCCACCTCCACCATTACCACCTTCTGCCTCTTTTGAAACTGTGGGAAATGAAGAAGCTGTTTATTCTGAGAGGAAACACTCAAAGCGAAAAGAAGAGTCGGTCACTGTCTGGTTTGTCTGTCTACGTCTGTGTGTCAAATGCGCTTCTGACAAAGCTGACTTCCTGAGTTGCTGCTTTGTTCAACAATCTGGTAAACACACGCACGCACATGCTTATAAACCTTGTGACCTCTCCCTGCACCCATAGTGATCCATTTTTATCTTAGATTCAGAGACAGACTCATACATCCACTCCAACATCCCCCATGTAGTACAGCTCTGCCCATGAAAGAAGGATATGGATGCCCATTCAACACAGCCACCCACACACACCTACAGTGCACACACAAGCCATGCACAACTGCACATGCACGTACACTCCTCCACAATGCTCCATAGAGAAGTAAACAGAAGTCTGACATTCTCTTGCATCATGTGCCTCAAACGCAGGAGAGAAGAAGCTAAACAAGCTGTGACTGTGACAGCTCTAAAGTGAGGTGGCTTTACTCGAACCAGCCTCTGCTTCTGAGTCAAAGCAATTTGCGACACCCTTCCAGACGGTCTACAGTCAATTGGCAACAATTTTGATGTAAGCAGAAGAAGGAATTAGTTAAATGTTTAGCATGGTTACAGTTGGAGAAACCACAATTGGACGCAGCTAAACACCTCATAGAGAGATAATTTAGTGAAAGGTCTTCTGGCTTTAACATAGTCTGGTGACCTCCAAGAAACCAGCACACACACTGCATGTGCTCTCCACTCAGTGCAGAAGAGTTAGTGGCTGGGTGTCTAAAAAAGTCTCTGACACAAAAACCTCACATGAGGTGCCAATGCTCTTTGTGCTATACAGCATGTTCTAAAGTCTAGATCTTTTTGAATGTAGAATTTTTGTTCTATTAATGTTGATAGCAAAGAAAAGGTTTAGAATGGTGGAAATTTGTAAAAAAAAAATTAATTAATAAACAAAAAATGCAATCTGGAAGTGAAAAAGTTTTAAGAGTAACTTTGCTTTTTTCTCAGATAAATTTTTCCCATGTTTTATTTTTCTAGAAATCTTTTTTTTCTCACAAATTCTTACATATTTTATATTTTCAACTGTATCTCTTTCAGATTGAGTTTGAAAAAATGTAATTCATAACAATGAACTAGGAATGAGAAATCTGAACAAATTGAATCTGAGAAAAAAAAGTTTATTCTAAAAGTTTTTTTAAATAAGTTTTTTATTTTCATTTCTGGATTGTATTTTTTTTTAATTTCCATTTACAAAAAGTGTTCTTTGCTTGCAACAACAACGGAACAGAATTCAGTCCATAGATCCAAATCTTGCAGTAATAAAACATCAATCATAATTCTTCAAGTGAACTCCATATTATAGAGGTTATTTTGTTTTCAGCAGATAGTATCTAAGTGTAGGTTCAGGTTGCTGTTTTAAACCCTAGAATTCAAAAATGGGGTTCCTCAATCTTGACATCCTGTATCTACATTTAAGAATCTTCACTTGCAGAGTTAAATGTAGGTAGTCCTTTAGTTGCCTCTGTGATACAGTTAACCGTTGAAGACATATTGGCTTAAAACATTCTAAATTAGTGAATAAATCCCCACATATTCAAAAATGGTTTACATTCTAATCAGTGGCAAATGTTATAAGTGTAGACAGACAGCTTTTCTAATTGTCTGGTTACTGTAGTTTCACATGTGGTTTAAAAAAAAAAAAAAAATTAATACCTTCTTGTTTTATATCTAGATTAGTTGCTGTGTGTGTGACAGACAGGCATTGATTAGCACAATAGGACAAGCAAAACAGCATGGTCGTTCCCTAAAGAAAGTAAATACGCTGAAATAAAAAAAAAGGCTGGCAACACTTACGAATACCTTTCAAAACCATAAAAAAGTAACTTTCTGGACTTCATTAGGACTCCCTGTAATAGTCTAGAAGTCTTGCTCTCTGTGGCTCTCTTGCAGTCTTAATGATGAGCAGACATGCCTGAACATGTCATGAGACATGTTTTCTTTTTAAATACTTTCCTACACCTTTTTTGTTTACACCGAATTAAACTAAAATGTTGTGAACTTTGTTTCCTTTCATCAGTTTTACCTTTCATGTTGAAGATGGCTGTTAACAATACCAGACAGAGCTTAGGTATGGTGTGTTGACTGATGAGAAAAAGATCCGATTGTCTGGATCTTGACTGGGTAGAAAGCGCTTCAACACAAAGTGTGGTAACTGTGAAAGTACAGCAACTAGCTAATTATTAGTCACTACAGTGCTGAAGTCAAAATCAGTGCTTAACTAAATGGGCATGTCACTGGTTTTTTGTGAGTCTGGATCGCATTTAGTCATAACTGATTCAAAATATAAAAATCTGAGAGATCAAACGTGAACCGAACTATTTTAAAGACTCATACTCCTTAAAACATTAATCGAAACTTGTGAACCCTATATTAAATTTCTAAACACCAAGAAAGCTAGTCTAAATTTTGTCAGAAATATTGCAGAAATAATGTCTGGTCTGTTGGAGTGGATGTATAGTTAAACCGTGATGTCAGCAGTAGTGTATTATAATAAATTTAATGTACGGTATATGAGAGGTACTTGTTTAAACCATTGTAAAGACAGATACTCTACTACCCCTTAAACTTTGTAATGGTATTTTGAGACTGTTGAGCTCA
>NW_015150854.1:405610-414271 GCF_000732505.1 Cyprinodon variegatus
AGATAGATAGATAGATAGATAGATAGATAGATAGATAGATAGATAGATAGATAGATAGATAGATAGATAGATAGATAGATAGATACTCAGTCCCATGTTCTTTTGTGTTTTTTTCTTTTACAAATTTTACTACTGTTTAACACTATTTGTTGTTGCGCAACACTTTCTGCACTTTGTCTCTCTCGCAGTCCCTAAAAAACACACGCTCCAGAACTCTTTGGACAGCCTTAACTCAATTTGGTAAACAAACGTGGACTGGAGAGCTGGGTCAAAGGTTGCATCCACAAGAGGAAAACACAGAGAGAGAGAGAACACTTTGTCTTTTTGTCTGACATGATGAAATAACAGCACAGAGACTTGAATTTGTAGAGTACAATCGTTAAATCTTACAGTGCTCTGTCGAAATTTCAAATAGTCACAGTTAAATAAATTATTATTCCATGTGTAACAGGGTACATATCGGTACATTTTCATTCAGAAAATCAAAGACCAACTTCATCTCCATGGACACCAGATGCTGGAAGTGCCCTTCCTCTTTTATACTACTCTCCTTTCTTCTTCAGTGTCTTTTTATAGTTACAAAAGGAATCCAGCAGTATAGTGTAGTACACTGCAGTCTATCTGTGTTCAATGCAGATACGCTCCATAACCCCCCTCTCGGATCGATGAGCAGTCATTCAATATGTCAGTAGTTAACCCAGCTGATTAGGGAGTATTTCGGGAAATTCAATCCCCATGAAAATTAATCGGTCCCTATATGTTGTTAGTATAAACACACTATAACATTTTGCTTAAAAGAGTCACTCAGGTCTGCATGTGTGTTGTGATTTGTGACCAATAGAGAATGTCTTCAGAGAAGGAATCTCATCTAGTAATTAAAGCTCCAAGGCAGAGCAATGTTGATAGACTGATAAAGTCTTTCTGTTCATGATTGGCTTTTATAGTTGACTTCCACAAACACAAACCTGCACAGATCTCTATCACATGTCCTTGGACAGTGCTGTGGTAAAGCTAGTTGTGGCTAGCTAGATGAAGCTGTTGGGAAAAAAATAAAAATAAAAGATGTGTGCTGCATCATCCTGTTGAATGAATTAGGTGTATTTTTAAACATGTCCATCAAGTGAGGCATATTAAAAAAGTCGGTTTATTAGATACTCTAAAGGCTGGAAACTCTGCCATACACACACAAATATCTGTCAATTGCTTGCAGGGTTGCTTAAAATTTGTTATAAATATCTAGACGCAAGCTCGCCATAAAAGTTTTTATGATGCTATATTTGAGATATTGTTTCCTTAATATAAAATATTTACAAGGCTCTTGTGAGCACTTACACAATTCATTAACTAGCACCTATTTCAAGCACCATGATGTACGGCAATCGTTCAGGTTAATTGAGTGTATTAATGTTATTGCTAAGTTTGGACCAGCGGCTGCTCAGATGGAGAAACAGCTGAAGGGATGCTCAAACCTGCTATCAAACAATCTAGACTAAAAATAACAATCTTTATATATACAACCTTGTATATTACATGTTAACGCCAGTTTTAATCTGTGACTAAAACATAACTCCCTTATATAATTTCTCAGGACAACCAAGATTTGGTTTTGATTTGATCCTTCTTTAGTGTCTTCATTTAAACTGTTTTCTAATTTATTCCAGTTATTTTATCTCTGATCAATACACAGTCCATATCTATAAAAATCCTAAGTAATAAAAAAAAATGTCAGTTATCATGAAAGCACTAAGTCTTTTGAAACTGTCATTTGCAAAATGTTTTGCTGAATCTGTAGAATTCTTCCTGAATGGAGTTTTATATTGTAGATCTAAGTATTAAAAGGTTTATTTAAAGCTACCTTTATGAAAAGACAGTCAAAAGTCATTGTGTGAGATCAACGGATTGATTGAAAAAAAAAATGCCCTATTCACATTTTGAAAATGACATGATTAAAAAAGAAAAAAATATAGAAGTAAGAGAAACGTTTCAAGAACAAGTTATTTTACAGTTTCTGTTTAGTGATTTGCAGTTTCTAATATTGCATTTTCCTGCCTTTTATAACTGCAAACTCATTATCAAATCGACTAAGGGAACGAACACAGAAAGTCATCTGAAAGAGCTTCAGCCTGTTTGTGTCGTCTGCACCTGTCACACAAATGTTAGCTGAAACCAATGCTTGCATAAACACCGACTGATAGCTGAAGTAAAGTCCCAGTTTTCTGTGAAAAAGCCATTATAAGCTGTCCCCTTCTCAGCCTTAAAAACATGTCTGGCTTTGTCAACTCAGAATGTGAGAATCCTTCGAATACAGGGGAAAACTTTATTAGAAGCTTTGTTTTATTGAATCAAAATTAAATTGGCCAAATTCACTTCGATTAGCTCTGATTGGGTAGTTTACACTCAGAGTAAAACAATACATCAAGCATATAAGATTAGATGACCCTCAATATAAGGAGATTATTTGACCTTACAAAGAAAGCAAAGGGTTAAAAATCAACAAAAGGTGTTTCAAAGATTCTGTAGCCAATCTAGACCATGTTCTATGTTTACAAATACTATATTTCCATTTACATAAATGGAATATAGAGATAGAGAATATAGAATAAGTATGATTCCACGTTCCCAGACCAAGTTTAAGCATTAGTGCTGCCCAATCAACTTTGCAGTGGATTGCACCCTCATGGTTGCACTACGGGAGGTAGGCCCTCATCACTCCTTTGTGCTTGGCCTGGCCAGGTTCAGCAAGGATGAAATGACGAACAGGTGCTCAGCAACAAACACCACCCAGAGGCTCCAGTGTAAAGTCCCAGCTCTGCCATACCGGGGTGACATCAGGTGCCTTGATGTTTTTGGTCTCAGACTGGTCGGCCTCCAGTCCTACCTTAAACCTATGGTCATGGCATGAAAAGCAACTGAAATGGGCTTTCTCTTTTCAGAGTAGCTGGGCCCTCCCTTAAGTAGGGTGAGGAGTTTTGCTGTCAGGTATCGGCTCTGTGTAGAGCCCTTTCACTCCACATTGAGAGAAGTAGTTAAGGTGGTTTGCTCATCTTTTTTTGATGCTCCATGGATGCCTCCCTTAGGGGATGTTCCAGGCATGTCCCACCTGGAGGAGACCCAAGGAACAACCCAGGACAAGCTATAGGGAATATGTCTTTCAGCTGGCCTGGGAGCACATTGGGCTCCCCTGTGTAGAGCTGGAGGAGGTGTCTGAGGAGATGAAAAGGGTTTGATTTGCTTTGTTTTTTTAGCTAGTTGCTGCAGAAGATCACTGTCTGATCTCCTGCTTAAGTGTCCCTGATCAGTGACCACTGAAGCACCTGAAATGTGTCCAAAGGGGCAATCTAAAAACAGTGGTAAGAACTTTGCAGATGTTTGTGGTTGAAAAGCCTGACAAAGTTTTTGATCAGAAGGTAGCAATAAATGGTAACTATATACTTTGGTAACTATATCCTGTCTCACTTTAAAATAAGAATCCCACATATAGATGCAATGTGTAAATGTTAACACCCCTCCTTTTTATATAGAAAGTTTTAATATTACCTTACACTTGATTTAACCAACAAAGTCACATACTGGCACCAACTAAATGGGTCTATGTCACTGAAGAGAAATATTTTACAGCTGCAAAGAGATATTTCTTCGCGCTACTGTTACACCTGAAAACCTCAAACAGTTTTACATGTTAAATTAATTCACATCTGAGTTTAATAAAAAAAAGATTAGGAACATCCACTGATGCATGAACAACAAAATTACTTCATGTTTGGTATAACATATGCCAAACAAAATAATCTTGTGTATATGTTGAGGAATTCTGTCTGCCTAACTGGAAAATTTGCACAGAGAAAATTAGTTGAGATCAAAAGCGAGTGCTATTATAGATCGTAAAAAAGAAACTGAATTTGGCATCTCTGACCTCAAAGAAAAACCCAAGTTTTTGTTAGTTATCGAAATGTTAGCTTCATAACCATTAAGATTTTTAATGTAAACTCCTGTTTTTTTTAAGTCTTTTTAAGTAGACTGTGTTGGAAACACTGAAAATATGCTAGCTTAAGCAGCTGTATTGAGCTTACCTAGCACACATCCACCACCTGCTGCTGCACATTGCCAATCAGCTTGCTGGCAGAGGGCAACCATAGGGTTTTCAAGTAATGAAAAAAGGGTTGTGTGGAAAAACATAGACATTCATGGCATGAAAACAGAAATGCCACTTATCACTTTTGCTCATTTTATAGATTTTCATTAACTACAAATGATTTGATTTTGTAATAAAAATGCCAAAACGCTATAAAAGCAAGATATTATAATGTAAACCATGCTTAGCATTGAAAATCAAGTGCCCGATAAAAACATTTTATTTTAACAGTTGTTTGACAACAAAAATCGGTTAAAATTGTGATAACAAACATGCTAGATTACCTGTTATTATCTGTCTGTTTATTACTAAAGGACAATAAATAGACAGAACCAACTTCCTGCTGCGGTGACAGGCAGTCCTTAAAAACATTTGAGCAATGTATCAATGCACAAACTACACTGCTATTTTTTTCCCTGTTCATGTTAAAGCAACACTTGTGATAAAATCAGCTTGTGTATTTATGCTAAAGAAGGCGGTCCTTTGTGAATAAGTTCAAGTGAGACTTTAAATGGGCACTAATCTCCTTCCCTGAACATCCAAGAGCTACGGGGGGTCTGATCCACTCCTGCACACACACACTCCCCTGCTGGGGAGATCAAGAGATAGATATATTACTTCCTATGTGTACAGGGAAAATGTACTCAAACCCTTGGATCAACCAGGAACATTTATAGGTATAGGATCTAACACAAGGAAGATTTTCGCCTGACTGAAAACACACACAGATATGCAGAGTACATTGACCAATTGACTTTCTACGAATGCAAGAACAGTCAACCACAACCTGACAGCTGACACCCTGATAAAGACAAGTGAGGACCTCTCTGCATCGCGTGGGTAAAGTCACAGAGGTCAGAGCTTAGTTTCCACATCAAACCCCAGAGCAGGGGACAGTCTAAGCCCCCTCCAACCTTCCTCTCTCCTACCCTCCCACTCTCTTTTGCCCACCCACCCCTTTGCACAAATGCACACACAACCCACACTCTTCTCCTCCTCCTCTTCTCCCTCCTCCCTCTCTGGATGTACAAATGCCTTTGCTGTCAGCTCTGTCCTGGACCCCTGTAATTGAAAATAACAGCTAAGGGCCAGCCCCCGGCCACCCTCCCCACCCTGGTGGCTCTTTGCTGTGGTGACAGCCACCCATCAATACCAATGACTATTACCCTGGAAGTGAGAGCGCCACCGATGACATCCAAGACACCACCCCTGTAACACTCCCCCAAACACACACCAGCGTCCTTCCTCAGCTACCCGAGCCTCCTAATGTTTAACCCGTTGCTACCATTGGGGTTGGTTGGAGTTGAGACAAACAAGCCGGTCTCTCTCACACCCAGGGAAATTGCGCGCTCAGGCGTAAACAACTCTTAGCCATGCAAAGAGCAGCAGTAAACTTTTTGCAGTGCCATGTCCTCCCATCAAGACACTGATCCAGCTTTACTGAACAACATCTCAACACTGTTAAGCCCATCTGACTCAAGAGGAGCAGAACTATCTCCAGTGTTAAAGTCCAGCTGATGCTCTTGTTCACTCTGAGTGTGATCACTTTTTGTTTCCTGTGCTCATGACAACCCATGAACACGCACTGGCAACAGAGGTTTCATGCCCACTGACCATCACTCAGGGGGTCTCTTGTTTCTCTCGACCCCAACATTGAGGGACACCAAACACAATGCCATAGGTGATGTGAGATGTCATCCGCTTTGACAGAGCAATGACAGCTGAATGAGGTGCGCTGAGCAACACAAGCACAAAGCACAACGTGACGAATGAAACAGACATTCAGGGGGTAGACAAGCAATAGAGAAGAAGACGAGAGAAAAAACGCACAGACCTTGTCAAAAGCTGCAGAGCCGTGGAGACTAGGAGACTGTTTTCCTTTCCACAGTCCTCTCTGTCTCGTCTCCTCTCCCTTTCCTCTTCTCTCCTCTCACTCTGCGTGAATGTGCGTGTGTGTATGTGTGAGTGTGTGAGCGGCTCCCTCCCCTACACTTCTGCCTCTCAGCTGCTCAGCTCGGGCAGTTCTCAGGAAATGAATGGGAGCGCACAGAGAACTGTTGTACTTGCAAATGACTTACCCCGAGTCACATGATCCGCTAAATGTAGGGTGGGCCGGTGGGTGGAGGCTTCATAAACGAAAAGGGAAGACAATATACTCTAAGCTTTAACAGCGTGCATCGAATTACATGGGGCCCCTCCGGGGAGGTTTCCGACGCGCCCGGACTCCCTCAGTGCGCCCCGGGCTGCACCGCTGCACCTCCACGGTTAAAGGGCCAACGAATTCACTCCAGTTATATCATACTGCTGTTCACAGATACATTTAAATGTGTTTTTTTTTATTATAAACATATATAGAAAATAACTTTAACATAACTGACGCATAAAAAGTCTTCTTTTAGGAATTTGTTGCAACATTAAAAAATAAGAAATAAAAACAGTTAAACATATTAAATAGGCTATCGTTACATTTTCAGCACGAGGTGAACTGATAATTGATGATTTAGGGCAGCTAAAAAAAACAACAACTAATAATTAGCTCAAAAATGGAAATAATAAAAAAAAATGGTATTCTTAATTCAGACAATTTGTCTTCTCAAATTTAAAGGTTTTAATTATTCATTATAAAAAAAAATCAATATTCGATATATATTGAGCAAACTTAAAAATACATTTGTCAGAGAATGTTATTCAATTTCTACACCAAAGCTACATTTTTCATGTTCTGTACCTTAAATAAATAAATGAAATACTGGTGTGCCCCTTAAATTTAAATTGTACTGCTGCTGAATCCATGATTTTATCTTGTATTAAAGTTGTTGAGCTCATACGTCCGGGTTGCTCAGAGAGTGTTCTAGAAATGTTTCAGGGCCAACATTGATGTTTAAATCAGCACCTTGTTGGATGCAAGCTGTGTCATACCTTTAGTTAAAGCATAGAGGAAACATTTTTGCTGTTTCTTGTGCTAAAAAGCTTTTTTTTGGTCCAAGTATCCTTCGGTCTACTCAACCCCCAGCTGCAAATCATTTTCTAAAGCCAGCATCTCAGTCCTTGCACACACAGGTTGGCATATGCCGATCTTGTGGTCCATGGCCTTTGGACGGAATTTTGGCTCAACAACTAAGCCCCAATAAGAAGCAAATTAAACCAAGGTGATAGGGTGGGGCAACTAGAGAAATTAAATTTTTAGGTGTCTGCTTATTTAATGTAGCTAAATATACATTTCTCAAAAAAGTAAAGGGACAACACACTTTTGGTGGCATGAGACAGACTCTAAAATCCACATAAGTGGCTCAGATTGTGCAGCTCATCCAGGATGGCACTTCAAGGTAGGCTATGGAAAGGTGTGTCTGTAAGCGTAGTGTCCAAAGGCTGGAGGCCTTCCCAGCAGACAAGCCAGTACACCACTAGAGGTGGAGGAGGCTGTAGGGGGGGACACAAAGCAGCGGCAGAACCATTACCTCCACATCTGTACCAGGAGAAACAGGAGGAGCATTGTCAGAGTCCTGCAAAATGACCTCCAACGGGCCAAAAATGTGCATGTGTCTGCACAAACGCTTAGAGACCATTTCCATAAGCATGGTAGGGGGGGCCCAAAGTCCACATATGAGGGTTTTGCTCACAGCCCAACATCTTGCAGGACACTTGGCATTTGCCAGATAACACCAGAATTGGTAAATTTGCCCCTGGTGAACTGTAATCTTCAAAGATGAAAGCAGGTTCACACTGCGTACATGTGACTGATTTGACAGACTGGAGACACAGTGGAGGGTATAGTGGAGACACATTGAAGCTTTGGACTGGCCCACCTGTTCTCCAGAGCTGAATCTGATTGAGCACATCTGGGACATCATGTCTCGATCCATCCACCAATGTCACATTGCACCACAGACTGTCAATTAGTTGTCAACGGCTTTAGTCCAGGTCTGGAAGGAGATCCCTCAGGAAACCATCCCCCACCTCATCAGGAGCTTGCCTTGACATTGTAGGGCGGTCATACAGGCACATAAAGGCCACACACAATGCCGAGCCTCATTTTGACCTGTTTTAAAGACATTAAATCAAAGTTGCATCAGGCTGCAGTGTGCTTTTCAACTTTAACTCTGTGTTTAACTTTGACTCCAAGTCCAGGCACCCCATTGGATGACACATTTGCTTTCCATTAATTGTTTTTCTGTGATTTTGTTGTTAGCACATTCAACTTTGTACAGAACAAAGTATTCAATGAAAATATTTTATTTATTTAGTTTTAGGATGTTTTATTTAAGTGTTCTGTTTATTTTTTAGCAGTGTACATAAAATAAGGTGATTAAGAAGTAAGAAATGCTTGATAGCCCATTCAATTGACCTATAAAGATTTCAAAAATAGTTTTAATCACTAGTGTACTTATTTTATGTAGAAGTCGGCCTAAACCATTCATCCCGATTCTCATGCTGTGAAGATGAACAAGAAAAACCATGCTTGTCTTTTCAATATGGTTTTTCTTTTGTAGAAAGTACGGTGAAACATTTGGGCAAGTTAATGTAGTGTT
>NW_015150854.1:415032-416764 GCF_000732505.1 Cyprinodon variegatus
TATATATATATATATATATATATATCTTTTTTTTTTTAATGATTAATCAAGAACAATAGAATAATAAATTCATAGCCCGTGCTGTTGTATATGCAATTTAAGGCCATTTTTGACCCATTCTTCTTTATCTCACTTCTCTCTCTGGAATTGAAGTTTCCCTTGCAATCAAATGGCACATTTCTGCCTGCTGAGTTTAACTGCCTGCATGATCAAAAACACCCAGGGATATTTCCCCCATAATGACACTTTCAAAATTTTCTTCTATGAAATCCCTGAGCTACTGTGCTGATGTCAGTTTTACTCCTGGTGTTGCCGGCCTTAATGAAAGGCTTCTCTGTGGTATGTGGGACCGAAGCTTTCGAAGCTCAGACCCGCTCCCCTGGGAGCTCTAATTAAGGTAAAGGAAGCGGGACTTATCTGCATGGCTGATGGCGCTCATACCACTTTAAATTGCTGCTAGCCTGTGTGCTGTGAATTTAAGCAGTGAGTTTTGGTACCGAGAGCAACAAAGGACAGAATTGAAATAACTACCCAAATACTGGAGAAGAGTGAGCCTGATGCAACTTTTATCCTTATGATATTTATTTTGTTTAATCTAAACATTCTATTTGCAATCAGTAGTTGACAAAATTATAATTTGAGCTTGAAAGTAGAGAAATGTTGTGGGATGACTTTTTGATGTAAATTTTAAAAGCCCAGCAACCTTATGTAAACAATTTCTTGCATCCTTATCCTGCTACAAGACCGATTGAAGGGCTTTTTTCTGTTTCCCGACTAAGTCAGCCAGATTTTTGATTAAAATTAATAAATTTCAATGTGACCATGATGCCTTGCAACCCCAAAATAAGTTCTGGGGAGATTTAGAAGAAAGAGAGGGCCACAGAATCATCATACATGCACAATTGCACTCTTACAAACAACTACAGGTGCTTGGTTCCAGGTACTTAGAGATTCACTTCCATACAGAAAGCCCATATTCTTATCTTCAGGTAACACAGAATACATGTCAGATTAAATAATACTACTTATACTTCAGCAATAGTATCTAGGTGTTACTTTATTGTATATCGTATACCATGTCCGTTGGTTGTGCTGTTCTTTTCACATCTCTTTGCAGGTGATGAAGCTGACTGAAAATGTTTTATCATTATCTCCCTTTTCTCCTTTTTTTCCCCTATTTTTCCTTTCCTGTTCTACTTACATTACAATGTCCATATAATCTGTAAAACTCCCTGCATAATTATAATGATGATATTTATAAGCATAAAACAAGCGGAACAGTATGGCAATAGCCGTACTGCTCCATTTGTGAAAGTAAAATCTGTTGGGCTCCTTTTGGCATCAAGACAACTATTCTTATTGCCACATTTCCAGACAGGACACTGTTAAAAAATAAAAAAAATAAAAGAAATACTGCCAGATATCACGTATTTCCCACCTTTAGACCGTTAGAGCAAGCATCAAATTATTTAATAGTTGAAGCTATTATTGAAGCTATTATATTGTTAGCTCAGATAAGTACCACCTTGGTAGCCCATGGAACCAGTACTGTTTTTTCCATTTATATTTAGTAGCAACTGCAGACCAAGAACATCCAAATGTCATGATGGGCTTTAAAGTTCTAACCCACATGCATAGACACACTCAGAAAACCAAGGGTAAAAGTTAACTGGTTTATTTGTAGATTAACAAAAACAGAGTGAGAGGTTATACAGCAGGGTAAACTCAGTTG
>NW_015150854.1:416851-436730 GCF_000732505.1 Cyprinodon variegatus
ATATGACTGAGACTTGTAATATGCAGGAATGGGACTCACGTTTGGGGGGCTCATGGTTTCCCTTTTAACCAGAGATAAATGAACTCATTGGAGGGCAGACAGGCAGACTAGTGTTGGGTCCAGAGGAAGTTTCCTGAAGCAGACTTGACCGGATCTGGTGGAGGTTTCCCCTTGCTCAATGTGACTCAAACAATTCCTTCCAGGGGGGTAGAAGGTCCAGGCTTATCCAGTGAATCAAGTAGGCATCCTACCGGACAACAAAGACAAAGGCAAAGCTAAGACTCAGAGAGACAAGGCAATAATCTCAGTTTGGCTAGAGTACCCAATACTGGCAAAACTCTGGTGTCGAGGTAGCGACAGCCCGCTGCTCAAATACTCCTCTAGTGATGACCCAATGAGCTGCAGGTGTGCGAGGAGGCCCAAACGAGGAGAGGGCACCATCTAGTGGAGGAAAGGGAGAACAAAAGAAAACACAAAAAACAACCCACACAAACTGGAATCCTAACACCAACAAGTTGCATTGGGCTAGTCGTTAGTGATTACAAATTTGTGAGAATCCAAGTGGCTAAAGTTCTGCTTCTAAAGGCTTAAGTACCCCTTCTTCTTATTTACCTATTTCAAAGAGTGTCTAATGTAGAGAAAACCTGGTCCCACATCCTCTTCGTAATTTAGGTAAATGCAAATCATGGTGTGCTACTTAAAGTTCCTAGACACTCTAAATGAAAGTAGAAGATGAAATAAAAAAAAAAAAAAAAAACAACCTCACTTACATTTCTTCTGCAGGATTTGTAAGGAGTAGAAACACATGTGCTACATTAGCCCAATCCTAATCCCCTGGCACAGTTATAAGCCCTGGACAATGACATATATGTGATTTTTTTAAATAAAGAAATTCACCCAACTGCCTCCTCACTCTTGATCTGTAGCCTAAATGTCAAACAAACAAGCCAGGAACAAAGGCTCTTACAGTCCAACACGCACAGACAGAAATGTAAATCCAAAGGGGTGAAACAAGGATAGAAATAGCTAAGAAGATGGGGGGGACAAAACACTATCGATGAGAAAAAATTAGACAGCAAAACATAAAAACATTATCGAATATGCACATAATAGACTGGGCAGCATGATAAAACTGATCAATGAAGAACTATTAAATGATATAGCTTTACCAATTTTCCAAATAAATGCATTAATACCAACCATTGTGCTTGAAGCTTGTTGATGGCTACAAGAAGGGTGGTGTTTCTTTGCCTCTTGCCAATTAAATATTCATTAAATATTAAAAATTTGTGGGAGTGTGTATACCACAGTGATTGATCAATTACCTTAAATTGTTACTCAAGTAAGAGTAGCACTACTTAAATGTTTTTATTTACTCAAGTTAAAGTAGAAACAAGTCATCTAAAAAATTACTCGGTAAAAGGGCCACTCAAGTATTGATTTATTGTTGGCCCACAACACCTGATTTAATGTTTAAAATAATGAATCTGATAAACCAATACAGAATGTGTAAATCATAGCATTTCAAGGTACAAAATAAAATCTAAAAATAATCAAATAAATAACATGATTACAAATAAAAAAAAAAGGCAGAATAAACATTTTTCCAATCCAATTTTATTTAAATTAGCTTTTAAATCCAATCTATGCAGCAGGTACTGCTTATAAGTCAGGAAATGAATTCAATTTACATCCAAATTAGAGGGGGAAAAAAATATTAATCCCAAAGGGAAATGAAATATTCTAGTAACTCATCTGCTTGTTTTAACAAGTTGTTGTAGAAGTTGATAGCTGTAGGCAGCAAAAGTCTTTTAAAGTGGTCTGTCTTGCACTGGATAGATAAGTCTTCTCCAGTCAGTAAAACTCTTATCCAGACATTTTTTGTCTGAGATAACTGTATAATAGCAAATTACTAAACCTCTGCTTGTCTAGATTAAATCGGAGGACAACATCTGTCTCACTGTGGATGGAGCAGTTGGTCTTTCTAAGAATCTGGCCACATTTAATAGTCTTCCAAAGCTCTGCAGATCGCTTTCCTTGTGGCAATGGCCACCACAAAGAAAACACCCAACTGTCAGCCCCAGTGTATCACCTGCAGGCCCCCTAGTCCCCCAAAGACCAAAGGGGATGCAGAACAGACTGTGCGAACAATATCGGGCTGAAGACTCAGGCTTCTGCCTGGTTACCTAGGTTCTTGGCCAACCTCTGACAATTTTGGTGCTGGCTCGTGAGAGCAGATTGAAGGGAAGAACTCAGTGGCAAACCACTAGTTGCCCAACTACCAAGAGGTCACACCTGTGAAGTCCTGACAGTTGTTGAAGCATTTTGGTGTGTCTTGAGTTATGCCCCCCATGGATTTAACTGCACCAGAATCAAAGAGTTTCCTTGAACCACAGGGAGAGCTCTCGTGGGTATTTTCCACCAAAAATAACCATTGTTTGGCACTAAGTTCCAACTCCTGTTTCAACCAGTTTGTTGAATGCAGCACTCATTGTCAGCAGTGGCCATTACACAATACAGAAATAGAAAGCAGGCTCCATCTGTGTTTACAGATATGCCTTTTACTATGCATAGAAAGGATCAATTAAACTACGGTTTTGATCAGGCATGCCAAAGTTGGTATTTGAGGACCACTGTCCTGCAGGCTTTACAGGTTTCTCTGTTTAGCACAATTGATTCTGATTAATACAGTTCAGCAAAAGCCTGTTAATCAGGAATCAATTAAAGTCAGCTGTGCTGGAGCCAGGAAACCTCTAAAACCTGCAAGGCGGGTTTTATCAAAAAATTAGAAAAGCAAAATTTTCTCAGATATTTATAGGTGTAAAGGGCAACTTAGAATTATGTGGAATACTAAAGCAATCAATAGGGAAGAAAAGTATTTGGAAAAGTATTAAATCACCTTGATTTCTTTGATCTTTGAAAGACCTACAAAGTTAGCTTTATTGCTTAAGATAAGGGTTTTTCTTCTCCATTCAAACATCTGGGACTACAACATTCAGAAAAAACTACATGGACTTCAATTAAAATTATATATTTGGAGTTTTATCCAGATCTAAGTGTTTCAATCAATGCAACCAACATCTTACCAAAAGAGTTTATCCATGAGTAAAAACTCAAATTCAAGATCGATGTTGGGAGGAAGCAGGGTTAGGAATTTTTGTAGCCTAATGTTAAATCAATTTTTTTTTTTATTTCACTAACTGTACTTCCTGTCTTCTTTTATTTTCTTTATGCAATTTTAGATGATTTCCAGTGAAATAAGTGAGTTGCAGATGAACAAGAAAAAACAGGCAAATGTGCCCAAAATCAACAAGAGTAAGCTGGAGGATCTCCTACACACACATCATATGGCTGATGTCAGCCACTCCAAAGGGTGAAGCATCTCCTTATTCGTGGGGGGATAAAG
Source organism: Cyprinodon variegatus (assembly GCF_000732505.1). Lineage (NCBI taxonomy): Eukaryota > Metazoa > Chordata > Actinopteri > Cyprinodontiformes > Cyprinodontidae > Cyprinodon > Cyprinodon variegatus. The sequence goes on from NW_015150854.1 coordinate 420,258, forward strand.
TTTGAACTACTCTTAGGTGTCATTTCTAAATGAAAGAAAAATAGATTAAAACGGTACAGTAGTGTTTTTCAACCGTGCTCCTCAATTCAGCATTGTGTGTTCTCTGCCTTTTGGATGCATCTTTTCCAAAAATCCTGAATCAAATAAAAAGGTTGATTATGTGTGGAAGCAAAGACATCTGAAAAGCTTCAGCTTGTCATCAGTATATTTAGAAAAATTATTGCTATATCATAAACATTGTGAAAAGGTTTTTATGCCTTTATTAAATATATGTAATATAGTTAAACAACAATGCAACATTGCACATATGTATTCTTCAATTACCCAATTCCTCTTATCTCTGCTGCTTTTTAACCCCATTTATCATACCCATATTTTTAGCAAACTTCACCTCCTTAATGCCTACCATCAATACAGAAGATGTATCCAACCAGATGACCAAAAGACAGCCTTCAAAACCCACATCAGGGATTTTGAAGGCTTTTAGCCTTTCCAATACCCCATCCTTGTTTTAAGCCCTTATTAATAATGTTGTCTGTGACTTTCTAAACATCATCCTATATGTTTATCTGGATGACATCTACATTTTCTAGAAAGACACACCGGACACCGCCATCATGTCAAACAACTGCTTCAAAACCTTCTCCAGAACTGTCTCTATGTTAAGACTGAGAAATGCGAGTTCCAAAAGACTTCAGTAACCTACTGCTCCAAATCTTTAGGGGCAGGCAGGTCTGTGCTGACCCAACCAAAATCAGACTTTACAATGCGCCACTATAACTGCAATAACTAATGTGCAATCACTATTTAACAACCTGTGCAATAACCTATTTATAGTTAATGCCCTGTGCAATAACCTGTGCAATATTTCCATTATATAACTAAGAGACTTCAGCTGTATACAGTATATACTGTATATGGACCGAGATGTCTGAAGTATTGCCAGGGATCTGAAGTATTGCCAGGGATCTGCCGTAATCACTCCTCAAGTTTGAAGGTCACTGCCCCAAGTGCCCAATGACCACGGATACCACTGATGCGTTGACCTTTCAAGTTTTCTCCAGCTCTTCTATTAACCCCTGGTTTTTCTCTAGTTTCTCATGTTTCTTTTTCTTGATGTTGCAGTCACTTGGTATCGCTATGTCAACCACAACGGATTTCCTCTGCTTTTTGTTCACCACCACAATGCCTGGTTGGTTTGCCATTACCATTCAGTCCCTCTGTATCTGGAAGTCCCACAGGTTCTTGGCTTGATCATTCTCTACCATCTTTGAAAGTGTTTCCTACTTTGACCTTGGGGTTTCAAGTCCATACACTGCACAGATGTTGCTGGACACTATTCCAGCCACTGCATTATGGCGCTCCATGTAAGCTTTCCTAGACAGCATCTTACACCCAGCAGTTATGTGCTGGATTGTCTCAGGGGCCTCTTTGCACAGTCTCCACCTGGGGTCTTGTGTGGTGTGGTAGATCCGGGCCTCTATTGCTTTGGTGGTCAGGGCCTGCTCCTGTGCAGCCATGATGATTGCCTCTGTGCTGTCCTTCAGTCCGACTAGCCATTAGTAGGATTTCCTTCAGTCCGACTAGCCATATATATATATATATATATATACACACACACCCCATGCACCATTTCCTCCTTTTGGCACCTTCATTTTGACTATTAAGCGCTGATGTGACAAGTGAATTCCTCCACATTGAGATCAAGTCTATTGTATCTTATGGAAGGGAGACCCGAACACCAGTAAGAAAATTGGAGACCTTTGTAGGGTTCGCCAACTTCTACTGCCACTTAATATACACTTCATATCCACCAAAACTCCCTTTGTTTGGACTCCAGAAGCCAACTCCACCTTTAACCACCGCAAGGCTCTGTTGTGTATGGCCCCTATCCTCATTCAACCAGGTCCACACAGGCAGCTCATCTTGTAGGTTGACTCCAGAGCCAACCTATACACTGGATCTGCCTTCACCCTTGAGAATTCTTCTCTCAGGTTAACCCCTCCTGAACGAAACCATGTTGTAGGAGAAAGGGAGCTAATCGCCATTAGGTTGGCCTTAGAAGAGTACGCAGACCATAAAAACTTTTCAGACCAAGTCCTACAGACCAGGCTCCAAGAATAATAAACCAGATGCTCATTCCAGATAGCTCTCATCCGGGCATCACACATCAAACTCTCCTACAAGAACCCAATTGTAAACTTTCTCTCACGTCCAACATTTACATCCCTGAGGAACATGCACAGATTAAGGGGTGAGTAGTCCCTTAAGAAAAGGTTCAAACAGTGCATATGTCTGATCAATTAAAGATTATTTTAACACCAAATATTGCTGAGAAATATCTAGCCTGATTAAAGCCCTGACTGGGAACTGTGCAACATGCTTTAAAGGCTGAACATGCATGATGGAACTCTAATGTAATATCGGTCTCAGGGATATTTATAATGACGACCTAATGGGCTCTTTTAAATGAGGTCCTAGAGTAAACTCTGGTGTATGTATGCCTTGAGCAAGATGGAAAAGGGGCAATTGTCGACTGAAAAATTAGGTGCGGGTGGGTGTGACAGTGAAGGAAAGAGAGACGATGTTAAGAGATGGACTCAGGGACATAGTGGGATGGGTGACTATAAAGACCATATAGCAAGCAAAAAAGATAGATATCTGTGGAGGGATCAGGTGCTTAGTTCCTCACTTCAGCCTGTCACAGGGATTATTCAACACCTGACAAGCAAACGCATTTCTAAAAGCTACGCCAGCTTCCAGGCAAGTTGTAAATGTGCCACCCTGGGGTGGGAGTAGTTCAAAGAAGGCGTGGGTGATTGGGAGATGGTTTGTTGGAGCAGTATAATAGGCTGTAAGACATCAAGAAGAGCATTATGATTACACCCTTCTCCCTTGCATCATCTGACCCAATCTCATCAAATTATTGTAACACCATTCATCATTTAGTCACACGCTGCGAAATCTATGCTGAGGAGGCGAGCATCTCACTGCTGCAACAGAAGCTGCAAATTATTTTGAGTGTGTGTTTTCTATTGTAGAAACACTGTCATTTTAGTTTCTCCTCAGTGGATTCAGTCTGAACTAATACATTCCATTTCCTTTTTTCAGTCTCTTGTTTGAAGATTCAGTTCAATTTAAGTGAGAGGTCAACTAAGCCAACTACAAAAGTTTTTTTTTAATTTTTATTAAAGGATTCCAGTGGAGTAATAAACTACAACTGAAAAAAACATGAATACAATTTCCAGTAAGTGACCAAGATAATTAATTTTCAGCCTTGAAGGTTGGATGAACAAGAACATTTATTTATCTAGATGTATTTGTCTGTTAAAGATGGCAGTTTTTTGGTAGTTGGATGCTTATTCTTAGAGCTTTTCTATATCATCAAGAACCTTGCTGTTCTCAAATTGTGAACGTGTAACACAAGGTTGAAAAGCTTGTTGCTTGGCCATTACAAGTCAAGGTTTTTTAGTTTTCACTGAAGAATATTGGAAGTTTACAATGGACTCTCAGCTACTAGCTTTCAAACACAGTCACTTCCAGTGTTTGACCGTGTGGGTGTATTCTCATCAGCTTTTAGTGGCTTTTAGTGGCTGGAGTTCTACGTATGTACTGTGCTGAAACCATCTACTGGTTCAGGGGAAATTTTCCCCTCCGGGGGGACTTAACCTGGACCTGGGAGGACAGAATGGGAGTTTGAGTGGGTGTACGATGTCCATATCTGTCCATGGTGTATATGGTCATGGACATGGGGATGTCTGATTGTGTGCCTGGTTATTTGTAAGGTTAAAGCCTGGATCATTTTGGGCCCTATACTAAAATATGATGCCTCGCCACTCCCCTCTGGTTGGCTGGTACCTCTGCCCATTGGTGTATTTGTGTCTATCAGTATCTATTTCTCTGTGTCATGGTGTGTGCCAGCTAACCCTGCTTGAGACTGCTTGTGGGGGGACTGTGGAGCCCTTTCTGGTTCAGACTCCTATGGGTGGTGGACTTGGATGCCCTAATGGGCATGGGTGTCTGTGTCCATGGTCGGATCTGCTCTGGCATAGGGAATTGCTGGCAAGGCCTCTGGGCTCCTGTGGCTTTTGCACTGTTGCTGACCGAGGGTTACACAGGAACTCTCTGGAACTCTGCTATTCACTTTGGGCAGGTGGAGCCTGTGGCTTTGGTCCTCCTAGAGACATCATTGTGTCCTTTGGGGTGGATTTGTAGGCATCTACGCCCACTATTGCACACTGTAATGGAGAATCATGATAGATACTAACATACTGATCATGATCTAGGCCAGGGTTCGGCAACCCACTGCTCCAGAGCTGCAGGCAGCTGTTTAGCGCCCCCCTTTCTGCTCGCTGGAGTTTTTTCAAAAATCTATGAAAAACAAATTTTTTTGGTTTGTTTATTAACATGGTGTGCAGGAGGTCAAATTGACATTCATTGTGTTTTCCAATGCTGTAAACATTTGTAAAATGAATAAATTTAAACAATATATGTAAACATTTATTTCAGCTGGACATCTGAGCCTGCCTGTTCTTGTTCTGATTTGTTTGTCTGACCTGGCTCTGGACTCCTGCTTGTTCTCAGGGGCTGGGATACTCTGGGCAGTGCCTGCTGTACCTTGCTGGCAGCCCACCGGCTAAATCCTACCTTGTTCTCTGGGTACGGACTGAACTGTTAAACCAGGTTAGTGACTCATACGTTTATAATCTTCCTCTGTCAGATTATTGTTTGCCAGATACAGTCTCAATTGGTCTGCTTTTTACCCGTAAAAAAAGCAGACCAAATGTAAAATAGTAAATTCAATACACACGCTTTCTAGAAAACCAAGCTTAATATTATGCCGAACATCTAATTTCAGAGGATGTAATGATACTGAACAGTCTTTGTCGTAATATCTGTAAAAGATTTCTAGATATCTGAAAAGTTGTTTGAATAATAACCTCCTCGTTTTGACTATCCAAATGGTAATTTAAGAATTCTGACCAAAAGAGAAAGTCTCAAGAAATTGTTATTCAAGTTTTCAGGTAAATACCTCCCAAAATATCTCAAAAGATGTTGCTTATTCGTCATTTAAGAGGTCACACATCTAATATTACAATTATGGTATATCAAACTGAATTATGAATTATCAAAATCATTTTTTTTTAGGTACTGGAATTTAGAAAATTACATGGCATGCCACCACCACTAGCAATGGGATGTTTAAACTGTTACCTGCAAAATATTTTGTAACTGCTACAATGGCCATGGGTTGCAAGAAAGAAATACATACTTTCACAGCAAATTCAAAGAGTCCTGCAAACACAAAAAAGTTATACGTGCAAACTCAAAAATGAAACCAACAAACACAAGAGTGTGACAAACACAGCAATACAGCAACCTCATATAAAGAAAAAAATGTTGCAAAAGAGAAAAGCTCTAATGAAAGAACATTAAGACTAGCAAAGTGGAAACATGCTGCAAAAACCAATCACCTCGCAAGCCAGATTGATAAAGTGTTGCATTTAGGTTCCACACATTGTTGATATGGGACTGCCACCATTAAATCTTTTAAGGTATTATCGGCTTATCTTCGCCCAGTTCTCATTACTGTTCATCTTATCCACCTGCCACAGTCTCTATTTAACTAACCTTCAGACCAGTCATCATTTCCAGATTATTTCAAGCCAGTGATGAGAATTTTTCGAGCATTCCTGTTGTTTGTGATTGCCTGATCCTGATCCGTTCTGCATCTGTTTGCCTGACCCGTCTTCAGATGCCGGATCTCTGCCTGTCAGTGTCCCGAACCTGGAACTGTTTCCAGATCCTATCTGTAGTTCCCTTCGGCAGCTCTTCGGACCACTAATCTCCTGGATCTGACTACCGGTTGTGTTGTTTTTGACAGCCATCTTAGATCTAGTCTTTGTCTTCAGGATGAAAACTATTATTAATCTTAGTCGCATTTTATTCATTACGATATGTGATAGTTTTAGTTGGTTTCAGCTGACTTAGACTTAAAAAGGATTTAGTCAGGTTTAAGTCATTGTTATGTTGCAAAAAAAGTTAACTTTTACAATTTCAAATAACCACAAGATTCTTTACCAGACTGACAACTCCTACCTAGATACTGTACAACAATTGCTGGATATAGAATGCTGCCATGCAGTTCTTCATTGCTGTTTGGAAGAAAACTTTGATTTACAGAATTCAAATAAACTTTTTTATGAATTAATTCCCTACTTATTAAAAAGCGCCTCACAAAAGCTGTGAAAATAGCAGATCTAGACAGACAAGCTAACAACGCGTACAATAAAGGAATGGTTTTAGACATACAAGGTTTCCATTCAAAGGCAAAAACTTCCTGATCTACTATGAATTATGCATTACACACAGATCAATAAAATCTTTATTACTCCAAAATGAAAAGAGAGAAAAAAATTCCTCTTTCTACTATTTTTGCTTTATTTCTTAAAATGTGCCCCTTAGTTACCGCTGCTCATGGGTCAAAGTATACTTAAATTCACAGGGTTTGATAGAGAAAAATTCAGAGAGAACCTACATATTTCCCTTTCTAATGCCAATCCAATCCTAAATTGAATGAATATGCTGCTAAAATGTTGACACATTAAAAAGAAAAATAGAAAATCTTTTAATGACAATACAAGGAAACATTTACACCATAATTAAAGATGCAGTCCAGAGTGTAAACCCTGTGCATCTGAAATGCAGAGTGATGAACTCCTTGCGGGGCTCACAGAAATCACCACGGACACTGCTTTCAGTCTGTAAGCACCTTAAAGGGGCACAATTTTGCCATTTCTAATCTGCCTTGTTTGTCCAGCACATCCAAGAAATACCCAGTTTGAACAGATTTGGAGTGCTTGGAACCCAAGTCAAAGCATCCACTGCTATTTTGTGCCTAATTCCAAACTTTATGAATGGTTGCATGGTGTATGATTCTTCTGCAATTAACCAACTGACAATATTGATTCCATGTTGACACCATGAGGAAGATTTGTTGAAGTACAAACTGAGCACCAGAATAAGGAAGAAAGGGGGAAACACGTAACTTTAAACCTACCGATATTTTAATTATATTCTTTACTGTTGACATGGTCCAACAAACAGGAAATATCCATCAAACAACAGATGTTGATGAAAATTTCTACTTGTCAAAGGACAACAAAGAAACTTAGGTGACAAAAGGACAATATTGAGTGAAATGACCACACCAGATTGCACTCCTTTTTATTGTTTTTAAGTGAACTGTTTCTAAATAATTTTATAATCATTATTACCGGTACTATCATCATTTTTAGAATTTTCATATTACAGTAGAAATAGTGGTAGATAAATAATTGCTTTAATGCGACAGGCTTTCTCCAATGGTTTTCATAAAGGTGCTTTTTCTAGACCAGTGGTTCCCAAACTTTTTTGGCTCAAGGTACCCCTACACATTTTTCCACCCAGCCGTGGTACCCCTAAACTGATAATGATTATTTGACATTATTTGATAATAATTACTTTTTTGTCATTTTTTCAAAGTAGTAAAGAAAACATAAAATAAAGCCCCTTGTCTTAGAATATATTTGCTTACATCAAAATAAATTTACAAAATTGTTAAAATGTAAAAATGTACATTCAATATAAAAAATCCTGCGGTACCCCTGTAGTGACCTTGCGATACCCCTAGGTGCCGTGGCACCCACTTTGAAAACCCCTGTTCTAGACCTCAGTCTAATTGCCACCGCTGATATGACAAGGCTCAGGGGATTCACATCCCTGTTGTACACCCAACAATCTATAGCAACTGAGAGATGTCATCTGTCATTGACTAAACTCAGAGAAATGTTTCCAACATGTTGCAGAACATATGGCACAAAAAACTGAGAAAAATCTGAATGTAAAGAGAGATCAGATCCAGTACTAGTACTGTACCAAAGCTGGTGAATTTAGTTGTATCTTTCTGATAAGGATCAAGATAAAAGTTGGTCTTGGACCTTTTTATATTTCTTGCAGAAGTTATAAAGTAAAATCATCATGCATGTGAAATTACTACTGTATCTCCAACAGTCTGCTGTACTGGACATAAAACATCACTGTTTTATGGTTTAACCCGCATAATTACCCCAACCATCAAGAACAGACAGTAGGGTTTCTAGCGGCCCCACTGATTTTTATATTGTAGTGGCTATAGAGATGTTGCCATGGAGCTGGCCAAATCAAATATTTCCTTTTACTGGAGGCAAGATTGAATACAAACCTTTGTACAGCTATTATGGAACAATGTAAGCATTAGTAACAATGGTTTGGTAGTGCCAAGAGAAATGGCAGCGTCTGAGTGTGCAATACATCACAGTAGCCCTGCAAGCGGCTTCTCTAGGGAAAGTGCAGCCTTTTGACATGTCTTTCCTTGATATCCATGTAAATAAATAAAAAAAATGTTGGACTACATTTGTTAACATTCTACAACTGATGACTTGAACATCCCCAAAGAGCTGCTGCTATAGAGATGTTTTGATCCACGTATCAAGGCAGGACACCCTGTCCTTTTATTTTAAAATCAGATTAACATGCATATTTTTATATGATCCCAATCAAAGGATCAATGAGTGCCCTTGTTCTTTAATGTATATATATCAATTATGTTGTTCCCCTTAGTTCTGCAGCTGCTAATGAGGGGCCTTGTCTCACATGATGTAACGCCTCCATGTCTTTGAGATAATTCCATGTAATTTTGAGTATTTGTTTCAGCAGATTGTTAAATTTCAACTGTGAAATGCAACCACCAAGAGTCTTGATATAAAAATAGATGTAATGCTTTTAATTAAAAAATGATTTTCAACACCACATATATCTGCATGGGATGTCATGTTCTAATGTTCATGCCTCAGTAGATGGTTTATCAAAGCACCCAAAACCATTAGTATTTCAAACAGAAATAAAATGCGAATGTAATACAGTAACATAATATAAAACTTATGAATGCAATAAGGTAAAAATCAATATTTTACCGCTTATGTTTGGACATAAAGCTCTTGGAATATATTATTTTACTTGATGTCATTATGTCATCTTATTACTATTAAAAGTGGAGAAAATGTGTCAAAAATATTAATAGCCAAGAAGTTATTCAATGATAACAATAATTTAAACCAAACATATAATATGTGTATATAGAACCCTTAGCTTTTATTGGCACCTTGTTAACAATCGAGGTCCTTTATGCAGTAAATTGTGGTCCCAGGGGCTTGGTGGCTCTCCAATATTCTATTCTATGCTGCTATTCTCTAATAGAAGTCTTTGTAGACTTGTATATTCATCCCCTATTCTGCTCGCTGTTGTGATGGCAAGGTGGACAAGCCTCGTTTGTCACAGTTCAGGCTGTTTAAACCTTTTAGTTATTGCTCTGTAGATATTAGGGTTGTCAAAGGTATCGATACTCAAAAAAGTGTTGATACTGAAAAGTTGTATCCGGATACAATACTCATTTTCAAAAGTATCGATACAGTGCTACCACCAGTGGCACCTAAACAGTCATTCATCTAAAGCGCAGAATAGAGGAAAATGCACTTTCTGAACACTGTGTGATTGAATAATTCTATGCACTTTTCGGTTTCAGACTTTTTTCTGTAACAGGTGCAGCTGCTGAGAATTATTTTTGTTTTTGAACTGGTTTGGCTAGTGTCACTGTTATGTGTGTAAAGCATAGCCAAGGAAGGAACACTTAATTTTAATTTTGTACATTTTTTATCAAGCTTGCCTAATATTGTGCACAGCATACAACCTCAAAATATTGTTTATTGTATTTATTTATCTATTTATTGTATTTTGTTTATTAATGAAAAAAATTTCTGTTGAATTTTGGAGTCTTGGTTTTTATCCTTGTGGTATCGAAAATGACATCGAGTATTGAATATTTTACTTAGTATCGGTATCAAGTTGAAAAGTTTAGTGTCGTGACAATCCTAGTAGATATAGGAAAATGTCGGAGTTACTTTTCGTACAGCCTTTTCAGAATGTCTTTACCTTGAGGCTGATGCCTGTGGTACACTGTACTTGCCAGAAATAGTTTTTTTTATCATTTGAAAGTGTCTTATCGCACATAAGGTTTGACTGTTTAGCCACATTTTTGTCCTGTTCAGCATTTGGCACCAGAACTGAAATCTTCTTACCAAATTTTATGTGTGTCCAATAATGCCAAACCTGACAGAGGGACAGGGAAGAAAAAAGAGCAAAGAAAAGCAAACCTGAAAAGGAGAAAGAGAAAAGAAAGAGCAAAAATCAGTTTTACAGTTTTAAGATGAATGAAAAGAGTGTCTTGTCTGTCTCTTTATTGTGTCCTTGTTTTCTTTTTTGTTTTGTTTTTTATGCTTGCTGTTTGTTCATTTATCTTTACGTATGTGTGTTAATCTGACTTTGCTTTAGAAAGTTTTGTTTTTGTCTTTGGGGAATGTCTTTTCTGAATCTTGTGTGTGTTTTTTTCTGTACATTTTTTCTACCTGACTAATTCAATAGATAAATCAAGGACAAACACAAAAACATTCTTAAAAGAAATTAGTTGTGAATCAAAATGCAGATAAAGGAACATTCGGAAAAATACACAAGAATGCAGAGCTTTGGAGCATTTGGACATCTGCTTGCTTAGGGGCCTTCCCTGGTCCGCTGGTTATGCATTCATGCAGGCGTGTATGTGTGTTTTCTGCGTATGTGTGTGTGCTGTTTGTGTGCATGTGTTTGTCCAGGCGTTTGCACACCTGCACAGACTGAGTGGGTTGGCTCAGTGGGCTGGCGTGGATCTCCGTGGATCCCCCTCCAGGCCAGTTCTCTGTCAGGCCCTGCCAAGGTCAGCTGTCTGCCAGTGGGTGGGTGGGGGTGGGCGGTGTTTGCCAGTGGGGTGTGGAGCAGGGAGGGAGTACGCTTCAGCAGTATGGCCACTGGGGTCTCAGCACACGGTGTCCAACACCAACAGCAAACCTCACACTCATACCAGAATGTACAGCAGCAGAGACAAAGTGGAAAACAATGAATCATCCATAGACTAATTTTAAAGGTATAAGAGCACATTTCAAAGAAAGGAAAATGGTTTGGGTAATTAGAGACAGTAACTTAACCTCTAGAGATTGGGGGAATGAAAGGGTATAGGAAAGTAACATGGGGACCTGTGTTCACTCAGTATTGTGTCCATTTCCTAGATATCCATTACCTGGATCACTTTACTGGGTGGCTAGGCCCAGGGTGGGACCTGAGATACTGCAGGCATACCTGACAATCTTATTTACTTTCTCCCATCTTTTTACAACTATAAACTTGAATTTGGTTTTCTTGGATTTCATGACATTAAAGAAGAAAGTAGTGTATAATTATGATACTGGAGGAAAATGATACAAGTCCTCTTTTTCAGTCACGTAGGGAAATGACAGGTGAAAGCAATACTCTAGTCGGATAATACAAAAACTTTTAGCCTACTTTAAGAAGGTGTGGACATCACTCTGCATACACCGCTCCAATGGGAAATGTGGTATCATGTCAAGGAGATGCTTTTCTTCAGCAGGAATGGCAGAATCTTATCAGAGTTTAAGAAAAGATGGATGGAGCCAAGCAAAATTCTGAGTGAAAAAAAAAGCTGTGAGAGGTAGCAAGAACTTGAGACAATATAGAGGTTCACTTGGAACAGTTATGAGTGGACCACCATCTGTTCCAGTGGATACAGGATTACCTCTTTGGCCACCTGCTTAATTTGAGAACACTGGATTGTGGCTGACAGACAGGTCAGGTTTGCATTACAGGTAACTGGGTTGGCACTGATCCTCTTAACCTTCTCCACTGCAGACTTCTCCATCAACTCCCAAAACTGACATATTTTAAAGTTCTCAGATGACTCTGCCATAGTCACCCTCATCACAGATGAGGATGATTGAGTGAAAACAATAAATGCAAGACCTTGTAGACTGGTGCTCGCAGAACTACCAATGGCCTTTTTTTTTATTTTGTGGTTTCATCATTTTGTATGGTGTGGTATGATGGACTAGAAGGTAATATGCATTTTAAAGGAAGGTATTGGATAAGCTAATTAGGAAGGTCTGCTTTGTCCTACAAAGACAGTATATGTACCAACACTGCGTCCAGAAGATTCAGAGGAGCTGTTGGAAGTCAGAAGTTTTCCACTCCATGCATGAAGCTGTTACTTAACAGTAAAACTCATTCAGTAAAATATTTCTGCACCCTAGATGCACAAAGGAGCACTACCACAGATCCTTCCTCCAGCTGCTGTAAGACTTTATAATCTTCACCACTCCCGCTAGGCCCAGTGAGTTTTAACTGCACAGTATCTATTTATTTGCACAGCTTTACGTGACATTTGGTCTTTTTTTTACCTGCTGCATTAGTTTTTCTCTTTTTAATTTAACCATTCTTTTTTTTTTTCATTATATCTGTAAAAGGGTTATTATTTGTCTTTTTAAGCTTGAATTATTTTCATTTAACCAAAGCATAAGTTTTCCAGTAACTACAGTGTTCCCTCAGGATTTGTTTTCCTTTGTACTGCATTATTTTATTTAAAATTTAGTTCATTATTTTTTAGTGTGTGTGTTTTTATAGTTTTGTTTGTACAGAAATCATGTATTTTCTTTGCTTACATGCTTTGCTCTTGACTTGCCTGACTTTTCCCACTGTGGAACAAAAAAGGGTATTCTATTCTATATTCATTCTATTCAGAAAATGAATCTTAAGCACAAGGCTAGAACTATAATGGAATAGTTTAGATCAAAGTAGGTTCATGTAATGGAACTATCCAGTTTGTGTCTAAAAATCTTTAAAGAAAAGAAAAAACATTTGAGACTTACCAACTGAAGTTCACTGATATTCTCCAATCAATCTCATAGAACTTGAGTTATGAAAAATGGAATGGGCAAAACTTTGATTGTCTAGATGAGCACCACCAGTTACGAATTTAAATATGACTTTCCTAATTTGTTACTTCTAAACTAAGTCTTTATGTCTTCATTGTCTGCAATGGATAGATTTCTCATAAAGAAATAGAAACCATATGAATTGTGTCGCAGCACAAAAGCAATTACCCACTGCCACTCCTCCGCACCCCCCCACTGCTGTCAAACCTGTCATTAACCCCAGTGTGTGCATCGATGTGAGTGTGTAACTAGCCGCCAGAGTCCTCAGCGTTACTGGTTGGTTGCTATTTTCCCAGCCTCCAGCTCTCTGGGTTTGTTGTAGAGGGACCTTGTGTTGTCCCCCTTGGTTGCAGGACCCCTCCCACTTCACCTCTTTTACCCCCCAACCCCCACCCCGCCCTACCTCACCTCCGCCCCCTCCACTCCCCTCTCAGGCGTTGGGTAGAGACAGAACAGCCAGTGCTCTCCAAACGCAAGGACAGAAGTTGCCAGCAGGTAGCCATGGCAACAGTTTCTCTCTCTCCCTCAAGTTCCCCGCTCACTAAAAGCGAGTGTGGAGAATCGCAGGGCCCCTCTCCTCCTTTTTTATTTTTTTTTTCTGCGCTCCCTCACAGCCCAAATTAGACGGGTCACAGTGTTTTTCTGGCACCCGTTTAAGTAATCATAGAGATGGATGTGCATAAAAAGAGATGGAAGAAGAAAGAGAGGTGAGGCGGGGGCAATCCAGGGAAATAGAATGGGGGTGTTAATCAAAAAGAGGCAGATTGCTGCACAACAAATGATTTTCTTTGCAGGCATAAGGCTCTGGTGGGCTGTAGACAAGGATACTTGAGATATGTGCCAGCCATGGTGTGGAACATATCAATCTACCGTGAGAGCAAGGAAGAAGTATGAGTAATTTCAACAGCTGAGTCTTGATGAGAGGATGGAAATGTCTGGCAAACACATCAGTTCTTTATTCCAAGGAAAATGGGATTGTGAAGGTTTGTTTCTAGATCTATCTTTAAAGAGGAATATGAGTAATTTGTGGCTGCTCAGGGCCCTCACCTGGCTTCTGAGTCCCAAGAGAATAACAATTTATGAGAATGACAACTTTTCAAATACACCAGTTGCACACATTGGAAAAACCTGCAAAGTTTTTTTTATAATTTGTTTTCCTGAATCGTTCGGGTATATTACTGATGGGGAACCAACTTCTGCAATATTCTAACTAATCATTTACTGATGACTTTAGAGTTTAAATGTCTCTGTTAACCTTTTCTTCAGTTCTACTAGCCAACTCAGTTAATTATGCAGCACATATCTATTATTCCAGATAGGAGTTCGGTGTGGAGTAAAATTACGCATGTACATACATTTCCAGCACAACAACACTTGTTTGGGTAAGGAAGCTCACTTCATGGGGAGTTTATCAATGTAAACATTTACTTAAGAAAGGCTTTGAATGAACTTTGCTTTTATTTTGAAAATCTTCGAATAAACTTCTGGTTCTCAAAGTGCAGGAGACCTCACAGTGCAGCTCTGTAGCCAGGGTCCTGACAGCGCAGCTCTGCAGCCAGACTATTTTTATAAAAGGACTGAAGTGATTACCATGTAACATGGTCAGTCATTGTTAAGTAACTAGTTAGCTGGTTAAAAACTGGACAAGAGCCCTAAAAGAAACTATGTCTGGGGACTAATTTAATTTTGAATCGCCTTTGCTCATGTTTTTATAAAATATAATAAAACAGAAGCTTTAATTACATGGCTGGAGTCTCTTTGATCATCTTTGACTCTATTTTTTCTCATCAATTAGTCTGTACAAATACCCAGTTACGGGTTATGAGTTTTTTCATTAAGCACATTGGCTAGTGCAGCAGCTTTATGTAGATCCTGGGTGTCCTCCTGAACTTTTGTGTATCCTGGAAGAGGTGCTAATATTGTGAGCAAGAACTTGCATGATGGAAAACCCTGAAATGTTTTTCTTTCATCAGCTGCTGCCACGGGCTCGCTCGAGTTTATTAGTATTCCGGCCTTTTCAAAATAATTCAACACTGCTTATTTTCTACTTGATTTACTCAGCGCAAGCCTCCCTTCATCAGCCTAGAGTTCTGAAATGACGCCAAAATAAATTGGTTTCCTTTCTCTGCAAGATGTTGGTCTCAGAGAAGAACTTCAAGAACACAACCAGGGGATTACATCACTGCTAAACAATTTCTATTTTTATGTTGGCTGAAAGTTTTTCTTACTTCTAGGAATTTCCTAAACAGGTTAACGCTGAAAGATCAAGCACAGTGCTCCAAAAAATTAAATTAAAGTGTAGTCTTACACGCAGGGTAAAAACAGGGATTAAATATTCTAGGGGGATGTTGGAGAGCACGTTCGAAAGGATTAGGTGTCCTTGTATGGAAATCTTCTTCCAGGTCTCAGGCGACTGCATGTTGTTGACGTTTGGGGTGAAGCCCTGACATATTGAAATACCTCATATCTTAACAGTAACAAGAGTACAGCAAATACCTTGCTTAATTGTTTTTTTTTTGTGTGTGTTTAGGTTTCTCTTTTTCAAACTTACCACTTGCTGTTTTTTTTTTCTGTTTCTCAGTTTAAAAAAGATCTGTTCATACCTATTTGCATAAACTTGTAGATTTGTGGAGGGGTTAGAGCCCACCAATCAGTCCCCTAGTTTTAATTACCTGCCTGTTGATGTCTGGGACACTTTCCTTTTCTTTTCATGGCAGCTTTTTGTACAGTTTATCATCACCTCCTGCAGCCAAAAATCCTGCAACATTATGCTGCCTCATACTAAGCAGGTATAATATTCTTTAATTTTTTTTTTTTTACTCCGGATGGTCATGAAGCAAATTTTGGATCTTCTCTGAGCAAAAAACCAGATATGATACTGAAATTGGAAGGGGGCAGCTTCAGTACCAGTAAAAGTGACAGATTCTGCTTTGTTTAAATAAAAAAAACTTTTGTTTTGGAACCTAATGAAAATATGTTTTAGCTTCCACATACATCTTACTACCCTAGAAACCCTGAGGAATAGCAATGTCTGCAGTAAAAATTTGCTTTATTTGGTTGTAAAGATGAAAATGGCAGTTCAACACATCTAGAGCTCATACCATAGAAAATAAACATATAAACATAAACAACTATCCTGTTTGTATCTTTCAGAAGTATTAACAGCTTCGTCCCCAGAGCAGTGAAAGTGGTCAAAGACTCATCTCTCAACAGAACTTGCTCACATTCACCCTCCCCCTCCAATCACAGACTCTCACCTTCAGACACACCCACACACTTCCATCATCGCACATACACTCCTGAGTATCAAATACGTAGACCATCACCCCCTTTCATACACTGACTTACACTAGCTGCACTTTTTTTTCAAAATACTTTACTTTTTTCTATGTACATATTATTTCTAATGAGAGTGTCTTATATTTTAAATTTTCTTTATTCTGCCTATTATGTATATGTTCCTTCTAAGTCCTTAGAAGGAACATATACATATGTTCCTATATAATACAGAGTCCTTATGTTATGATGTCACATTAGTATATATATATATATATATATATATATATATATATATATATATATA
>NW_015150854.1:436899-470504 GCF_000732505.1 Cyprinodon variegatus
CACCTGGACAGTGAAAAATTCAAGTTTGTTACTTTACATTAGTTTCTAAATTTCTTTTTTCAAGGCTTTGTAGAAATAAATGACATCTTTACCAGAAAAATATAAGGTTTGGATGCCAAAAGAACCCCATCCTGGAAATGAATCGTTAGAGGTCCCTCACACGATGTTCAGGTTCAACCATGATTCTCTTTTATGAAAACACTTCTGTCTGGTGTGTGTAGGGAAGGGGGTTTGTATCTGGTTGGGAATATGGACGTGTGCACATTCACAAGCTTGCTTGACTTCCCCACATTGATACCAGATGGCCCTTCCCATCATGGCCAATAGAGGAATTCAGTTGGCAAGACCCCTTTTATTTCATGGTCAGTGTGTTGGTGTAGCTCTGTGTGTGTGTTTATCTGAAGCCCTCTTTTTCACCACACACTGACCTATTTGTATTCTGGGCAGAGCAGATGAGGCTCCAGGCCCACTGCCCTGCTCCCCTGTAGCCAGTCCCCTCGGGAGGGCATCTGTGGATCTGCACTGGGCAGATAGGGGCCGTCCCATCATGGCAACACTTTAAAGACCACCTCACTGGTCCAAGTAGAGTCAGTGTGTTCTGAACTTGTTGTGGAGGGCCTCTGTGCTTCTGAGATGTCTCTCTTTGTGTTTCTTTAAGCTGAGAAGTGTTGCTTCTGTTGTTTGATGACAAAAGAAAACACCGGATTCCTGTATGAAACAGAAAACCTATGATCAAGCCCTAATGATCCCTTCTAGTGACAATGAAAAGTTCCTTATTAAGAATAAAAAAAATAGTTAAAGCCTTGTCAGGCATGTTTTGTCTCTCCATATAAACAGATAGACAGGGACTCCTCTCCATCCTCTTTGGGCTGATCCATGGTCAGCCTGTATATGTTGTGCAAGAGTCTCTGTCTGTGTGTTTCAATTCAAATTGAAATGGGCCTATTTGAAACTACCCAAGCGTCTCTGATAGACCCCCTTATTTTTAACCTACATCCATTTACCCTGCAAACATTATTTGCTGATTTGCGGCCACACACATATGTTGTGAAATCCAAACACAAAGGTGTGTGTGTGGAGGTACGCACGCAGACGCGCAACGAGGAAGAGGTTGCTGAGCCATAAAGGAATGCAGGGCAGTATAATCACAGCATCATCAGCTCTGTCCTCTGAGAGAGAGGGCCAATAATGCCCCTCTAATTGAATAACTTATCCACAGCTATTTCCCAGGGGGGGCCGAGCTGCAAGGCACTGTCGCAGAGAGGGAGTAAGGGGGGCAGATGGCGCCTAGCAGAGCTGTGAGCATCCTTCAAGTGCTACAATGAAAGGTGGAGTTGAGCAAACACACATAATCACTTGGTACTGTGCAACCGTTCTCATATCAGGGGCTTTTCAGGTTTTCAGGATGAATGTTTTTAAGAAAATCAGGATCCTAAAAAGCTATACATGAACAAGAACACATCAGTCTGTGTTTATTGCTATATTTTTTCTTAAATAACTCTAAGAGATTTGTAGTATTCCCAAACTTGATTGTAAAGCTAAATACCCTCTTAGACCCCACCAAAATCTGGCTCCCTTTTAAAGCCGCCGTTGCATCCCTAAAAGGAGTAATTATACATTCTGTCTTTTATTTTTGGAACATACATACTAGATAAAATAGAAATACGTTCTATGAAAGTAGGTGAACATATTGTTAAAGGCTGGAGCAAAAATGTGACTAAACATTAATATTGTGCCAAAAGTCCACGTGTAAAAAAAAAAACTCATATCAGCAGTTTTATTTAAAACACACGTATACTACTACATATGCACATTTTAATGTTCTATGACTGCAGATTTAATACTATGAGGCCCTAAATGTATCACAAAAATGAGTGTGTGCTGCTCTTTTGCACTCTAGGTTTGCTTTTTAAGCGCTAATAGATTCTCTCTTTGTTGCGTGTGGACCTGTTTCTGTGCGTTCATGTCAACTTTTGTCACTTTGAAGGCGTTACCCACTAGACAAAGTAACCAACCTATAATTGGCTGCTTTTCAGGAAATCCTTCCTTTTGAGGCTGTACTCCTCTTCCTAGCGAGCAACTTCAGGCTAACCGCTTCTCTTAAAAAGTTGGAAGTTGGTCAGCAGAGTTCTCATTAAATATGGCATGCTCTGGATCAATATTATATTCTGATTGGCTGTAGCGTGTCTGTTAAAATGGTCAGAGGACATTGTCAAAAAGAAGTTCCTGTCAAATAACCCAATAGTGTTTTTTCTAGCTCAAACATTAGGTGGAAACGGGGAGATAGCTGGTTACCTGGTTACTTAATAAGTCAGAATATGGGATTTTCTGAAAAGTAGCCAATCACAGGTGGGTTGCTGATTTATGTACTCAGAAACCAGGTCGTCTGCGTGTGTGTCACAGTGAATGTAAATATGCACCCGCCCATTCTGCAGACACTCAGCTGCACCTATCCAAAATTAGGTGACCGCAGACAGTGCCGCAGACAGGAGGCCTCTGATTGGTCAAATCTACATCTGATCTACAAAAATATATTTCCTGTTTGGTACCTCACCTGCTTGTTTTGTCTGTATGACTGCCATTGTGGAAAACGACTCATAAAGTTGGACCAGCTAGAAGAGCGACGTGCACGAGAACGCTGAGACCCTTTTTCCACCTGGATCCCCGCTCTTTTTGGGCCTCATGTCCCTCCGTTGTCACACAAACTTACCCCCACTTCCTCACCACCTCCGCCGTATCTAGACCCACAGCTAACTCATGATTGTCCCTCTTGCATTGTGGTGTGGAATAACATAGCGCAGACCATGCTTCAATATTGGGCATAAATCAAAAATATCTGCGACAAGCTCACTGCGACACACTGTTGCAGGAGTATAACAAGCCATTAACACCTTCAAATTGACAGCAGGAGGAAGGAAGGCTGTGCATGCGTGTAAATCAAAGAACACATGCACAGAGGAGAAACTAGCACTCATGTTTTTTATGTATTGGAGCCCGGTGGTATTCTATTTGTGCATCTAACATGTTGAAAATGCGTTAAAAAAGTAGGAGTAGTTTATAAGTTTCCTTGATGAAGTAAAAGTGAATAGGATTATTTACTGAGTGTGTGCACTTTTTGCAGCATCCTGACAGCATGCAATGAGAAAAAACAAATTGCTAAAAACCTGATTAATTCTGAAATGTAGAGTTAAGAATAGTTTTTTATATTTTAAGATCAATTACCTGTGCAGTTAACTGATGGCCTGTACTTATTATAGTGCTTTTTCAAGCCAGGTTACCCCGCAGTACTTTACGCTATATTCAGTCATTCACACATTCAGACGCTGATGGTGGAAAGCTACATGGTAGTCACAGCTGCCCCGGGGCAGACTGAAAAAAGCAAGGTTGTCATAAATTTGGAACCACCACTCCCTCTGAAATGAAAAGACCATGCCGGAAAACAGAACAGCAGTAACGGATGGACGAGGAGCTTGAACTGGTGAGAAACTGGACATGCATTTATGTGAATGCATTTATGTCATTTACAGTTTTGAACTACAACATCCAATAGCAAATAAAGAAAAATAGTTTATAACCTTTTATAATTTTCATTTATGTAATTTAAATATTGCAGCCAGTGTTATTCCCTCATTAAAGAAACACTGTGTAACATTTAGCCAGTGGTAGACCTGTAGCCTACAGCTTTAGCCACCGTGTAGACCACCGTTTGGTTTCCTTTCTAATCCAACAAGCTGGGTCACCATTTCTTTGTTATATGAGGGGGGTATTACTGTTTTTACAACCTTTATGTTGTTTGGAATAATTTTGATAATCATATCATAAACAATACCACACATTAACGCCAAATTGTGCCATATACCTCTACCATATTATATTCTGATGGCACATTGACTTTTACCTATCTAAATGTCCAACCTTCTCTCCGCTGAGCTGAGTCTCATCAGTAGGCATGATCTCTACTTTGGTCAATACCTTTATGCCCAGAAGCTCACCAAAAGTCAATAGAATGTTTATTAGGAAACAATAATGGGGTTTTGGGGTGGATGTGAGGTAAAGAAAGAAAGAAGGTGAGATGTGTGGAGAGGTAGTACATTGATTTACCCTTCATAGTCCGTTGCACTACATTTACCCAGCAGAGTGCTCAAATTAGTGCCCTCCAGCTCTCTCCCAATTAGTTTCCACAGAGACGAGGTGTAAAGCCAGTCACTGGCCTCATTACCTCTCCTCTCTCCTCCTCGTACTGTGCTCCCCACCCCTTCCAAGCAACTAACTCAGCCTTACTGGCTCTCTTATTTTTTTTTGTTTAGTTTCCCCCTCTCCACTTCAGCCTTTTGTGTTTTTTTTCCTCCCCTGTTCCAGTGCTCAGTCCCAAGCTTTTATTTGTGCTCGTTCACTCTGTCTCCATTACAACATATGTGTGTTTTCCTCCTGTTTAAAGTGCCAAACAGTCTGAGGAGAGTGCATTCATCTCCAGGAGCATGATGTGGGTTTGGCTGAAAGACTCTGCCACCTGATGAAGAATAGATGATGTTGTTCTTTTGTCACTGCAGCTCTCAGAACCTCTATAGCTCAGCAAAGTAAATTATATTGTGTAATCTTTTAAACCGACGTAAAATCTGTTCAGTGCATGGTCCCTTTAGACCTTCAGGTCCAACATAGACCAGAGCATATAGGTACTCATCATTTAAATTATGAAGATAATTTTTAGCTCGACTATCCTTGTCCTTTTAAACTGACATTACTGGTTCTGTTTTTTTTTTTTGTTTAAGGATTCATAGGGCACTAAGAGAAGATTTCTATCTAACAAGCCTATTACTGCATGCTTGCCTAAAAAAATTTTTCCCCTTCTCTACCGATCACCATTCATGGCATGGCTGCCATATCCACAGGGCTATGTGTTGGTTGGAGTGTGTGTCTAAGTCTCTATGTCCTCGGATTTCAGGGTGTAACCGACTGTTGTCTTCTTACTGATGGGGCTCATCAACCCAGTCGGGGGAGCTTAAAGAGGTGTGGATTCCCAGAGGCAGATGTGATGAACTGGTTTATACTGTCAGGAACCCTCTACGACCATCCACCATTACTCACCTGCCTGTCCACCCTCTGCAGCTCCAGTACCTTTCATATTGCCACCTAGAAGAAAGAAAAAAGACGCAGCATACTGATCTCAGTTTCTGTGACTACACTGTACTGACCTTCCTTCCTTGCAACTCCTTCATATCTGTACCAATAAGTATCCTACCCATCATTACCTTTAAATCTGAACCATAACCCATTTATTATAATCACTTGCACATCTCTGTGGCATCCTGGATTTCACATATGAAATCAGAACAAAAAAACTTTAGTCCATTTGTAGCAATAAACTCTTTTTATCTTTAGTGTGAGTAAATCTTGGTTGTGCAAGTGTGAAAACAGTGACCTTTGTTTTTTAAGAAACAAATTTTAACAGCAAAACTAGACGATGAAACTCTGACAATCTCATAGAACCTGTTTTAGCATTTTTGTTTGTGTTTGTTTGTGTTTATAGTGTTATATTGGGCTTTAAATGTGTGCCCGCACAACTTTGTCAAACCAGAGCTAAAATATAACTTCACATGATGCTCGACATTCCTCATTTTAGGGAGGAAAGTGTTTTATGTAAGAGTTGTCATAAAATACAATTTTTATTCTTGTTATATTGGGGCCATATTCTCATAATATTACAACTTTATTCTCATAATATTGCAACTTTATTCTTGTAATTTTATTACTTTAATGTCATAATGTCCCGACTTTATTATTGTAATTTTTCGACTTTATACTCGTAATTTTATGACTTTATTCTCTTAATGTTACACTTTTATTGTCATTATTTTATGGTTTCATTCTCATAATATTACAACTTTATTCTCGCAATTTTATGACTTTATTCTCGTTGTGAATTTATTCTTGTAATTTTATGACTTTATTCTCATAATATTACAACTTTATTCTCGAAATAAAAATAAAAAATCTCTAGCCTGGCCCTAAGACTCCATCATACCACAAGGTGTTTGAAACACTCCTTTGATTGTGTTCCACACTGACATCCTGAATGTTCATAATGTCAATCTTCCATTCCCACCAACCTTAAAAATTGCTCCTTAAAATCAGTATATGGTAACTTTAAGGGGCATTGAATGTCATTCTGATAGAAGTACCAGCTGGAGGATGATTTACTCTATGGTCATAGAGATATTAATTAGGGTATCATATTTTCAGGCTGCAGAAATTGATGAACATGTAAACCCTGCATGAGAAAATGTTCAATTCTTATTAAGTGCCCCAGTGTGAAAAGAAAATATCAATTTATCCTTATATACTAAGCTAAAAGCCAGAGCCTTTAGGTATTTCAGGAATGAAGAAATTATGTTCCTAATTTTTTTTTTTGGCTAAATTCTGAGCCTAAAATACAATAAACTGCATCTGAAATCAACTCTCACTGAACCAAGCAACTTGCCGGGGAGTCTGTTCCTAACTACTAAGCACTTAGTGTGGTAATCTGTTTCTTACGCCTATGGGCTCAATGGTTGAACATGTTTTTCATTCAAAGACGTTATTACTCATATCTTGCCTATAACAACTGCTTATTTAAGTAGTTGTTGTTGACTTTAATGTTAAACCAGCCTGCCCATTCCTTCCTGACCTCTAACCTTCACTGCATTTAAATGCCTAAATGCACTTAGCCAAACAACAAATTAAGAACTGGATCTTTGAAACTAAAAAGCAGGCAGCCTTGTGAGCTTTCTCCTGAGAGTGGTCAAGAGAGCTGACTAGAGGGTTTAGCAAACTAAGCAGCTGCTTAGGATCGCCAAACCATTAGGAATCCCCCAAAGCACTTAAACATTCACACAGAAAACAAATGTCAAATTAAAAATACCGGTATCTATATTTCAGTTTATGGAGAATTAGTCTTTTGTTTTCAAATTCAAGATCATGAACAGCAGATATATTATTTTGTATTTTATTAACTTAGTAACCAAGTTATTAAAAAAATTATACCATCTTTGTTTAGAAAAGAAAATTTGTAAAGTTTTAAAGTTATTTTGGTGATCATAATTTTTTACTTCTACTAATGCACTCAGGTTTTTTTGCAGGTCCATTTAAAATATATAGAGATGTAAATTTTTGTAAATTTAAAGCTATACAACTGTAGAGTTTGATGGCAACAAATTACCACCTCAGAGAAACTACCTTATGTCCACCTTTAATTTCCTGTTGTTCATTTAATAAGAAAAATAAATAAGTAAAACTTTGGTAATTAATGAAATTCCTTGTAGATTATTGGTAGTTTTAGTGTCTAGTGTCCAAGTTGGAAGGCCCACAGCTTCTGGTTTACCAGTTCTCAGCAGCCACTTCTTGTGATAAAGACTGAGTGGTTCAGCCCAGCTCAACAGAATCAGGGCTTTAGCCCAAATCGATAAAAATCCAATGCTGTCCACACCATCACATGCTTCATATCATATTTTTGCAGACCCATCTGTACAACTGAGATATAGATGGCCTGAATGTAGTTTCGTTCATGACCTGTGGACACCTGCTGTGTATACCTTGCCTGGGGATTAGACAGCAGCAGGATGCACTATGAGAGGATGACAGTTCTAGAGAGCATGTCTGAGTCTATAATTCAAACATGTTCTGCAGGAAAACCTTGGAAAATTTACAGGTGAGGTAAAAATGGGTAAATGCTTATGAGCTAGTTTAGGCGATCAAATAGAGCTTCATATGTGTTCCACAAATAATTTATCTCACCCACATCAAACATAACCCTCCAATCTGTGTTTTCTATTTAACTTGAATGTTTCCTCCCACATAACCTGCATGCTTTTAACCTAGACACCTGGGACTGAAATAGGTTCATCACTTCAAAGCACGCTGAGAATCATGTTTAAAGAGTGAACCTTTCACCAGTTGTCTGACTGAACTAGATTTGTACACCTTTTTAAGATAGATTTTTACTGCAAATTCTAACAAAATGGTTTAAGATATTGAAAAGTAAGACCTGTTAATTTTATTTAGATGTGATATTAATTAGGTAGTGTGACGTGGTGGGAGGGGGGTCTGGCTACCTATAAAGATGGAGCCTTTATTGAAATGAGAATAAGTCTTATTTAGTGCCTGATAACATATACTTCATACTTAATGGAAAGCACATAGAGTGAATTTTCCCAGAATATAAGAACCCTGCACAATATTATACTATATGTTATAGCTGAGATTATCATTCCATTATCCTAACAAAGGAAGACTAAAAAGAAGACTATAAAGACTAAAAGTAAATGGAGAAAACCACTTTGACTTCATTGCATTACAACCAAATAGATCAATACATTTTTTTGAGAATTTTTTTTTTAAAGAAGATAATAAACCCATAGTATCTCTGAAGGAGCTGCAGAGTTTTGAAGGAGGTCACTTTTAAAATAGTTTTTTTTTTGGATTTAACTGTTTTATTTTCTTCTCTACCTGCTTTTGTCATTTTGCTTGTATTCTGCTTTTTTGTGGTCCAATTATTTTATTTGTTTTATAAATGTTTTTGCTTTTATTCTGCTTTTGTTTTTCATCTGTTTTGTTGTCTAGTTCATGTAAAGCACCTTGAATTGTCTAGCTGTGCATTCCACATATCCATGTGATGGAGCGTGTGAAGCTGAAGGCTATTGTTGAAAGAACTATTCTAAAACGTGTGGAAGAAGGTGGTCTGGTTTGTTGTGAAAACTTATAAATTTTTGTACATCATATTGAAATTCCATACAATCGCGAAACAAGGTAGTAAGAGTATTATGCTGTGGGGCTTTTTGCCTTTTTGTTGGTATCATATGAGAAGCTAGGTGAAGCTAAACAGAGAAAGGAAACCTGTTTGAAGCTGCTGAGGGGTTAAGACTGGGGCAGATTTACCCTAAACATACAGCCAAAGCTACAGTGGAATGGTTAAGACCAAAGCATTTTTATATTGAGTGGCCAAGTTAAAATCTAGACCGAAATATATATTTTTTAATATGTGGCAAATTATATTTTATTTTAATTGGAATTTTTAAATCAAAGATTTTGCATCCATGAACTGAGCTTGATCTATAGAATAATCGCAAAACATGTATTCTTATAGATGTGTTAAGCTAGTAAAGACATATCCTGGCAAACTAGAGTCTTGAAAGGAGCCCAATTTGAAAAGTGGGATGAGGGCAGGACTGACGGAGTCATTAACAAACAGCTTAGATTGAAAAAAAAAAAAACTGTTAAAGTAGCCAGTTGCTAAAATTGAATTTTAAAAATATACACATCCGCATCGGCACATAATACAGGGTAACAATGAAACCTTCCTCCATTGCAGCTGCAATCTTGACTGCTATGATTATAGAAGAGGGCTGTTGCATTTTGGGTAATTCTGGCACAAGTGTAATCTTCCACACCCTTGCTGTCTAAACATTATGGAAATTACTGAAAAATACAGGATGTTAGTCAGTCTGGCCATCCAGGTAAAGAGATACCCCAACGGAATTGCAATTAAATAATTTATCTAAAAGATCTGAAACATAGCAGAACCTCATTATTTTTTTTATTTTGATTTTATTTTTTAAAAACACAGACAAATGTGTATAGTTGTATCTTCTACTTTACAATAATAATGCTACTGCCCTGGTAAAAAAGCTAGATGGTTGATTGAATATAAAAACCTCCAAGGCATGTGAGTATTTTTGCAAACCTCTCTATGTTTGTACTTGGCGCTAATAGATATTACTTGTAAAAATATGGAGAAATTATCTTTGCGCAATCTGGATCAGAAATGTCTGATTTTCAGTGGAGTCTTAGCTATCTGAAGACTCCAGTGCTACCAACAGATTCTTTATCGATTACCTGTTTTTTTCACGTTTGCAGTACATTACCTATAGGAAGCAGAAATGTCTTTGTAATGCTGTACAGACTCAGTGCAAACTGCATTTTGTCAGCAGTCTGGTTGAATTTTTCTACACTCTGAATGTTAGTGTGTGATCAGAGCAAATAAGAACAGAGAGAATAAACACTGACCACATGTGCATATTGAATAAATATGCAGCCAGGAACTCATAGTGTCATCTTCAATTTTTCACTCATATCTCCACATGTTACTGAGGTCAACAAACGCCACATAGGAATAGAGCATTTGTTAATATGGAATAGTCCAAGATATTTTTCTGAAATACAGTTTGATATTTTAAGCTGCTGCTTCTTTTCCCAATGTTGGCAAAAAAAACAGCTATGTTACATGAAAATAAAGCAAGTTGTTTTAGTTTAAAATAGATCCAACGACAGGAACACAGTAACACATCCTTGGCCACAGAAGAGAGGAATTTTGCCTGCAGGAAAGCAAACACCTTTTCTCATCCACATCACACCCCCAGCATTTTCTTCCTCATTCTCTGCTCTTTCGCGCTCCCTACTCTTCCACGGTAACCCTGAGAGAATCTGGGTGAGGTGTCAGGCCAATGTGCTGCCTGCAAACAAAAGCCACCCCAGACCCAGATGTTCCTTACTGACCCCTACCCCCCCTGTTGATTTGGCTGAATGTAACCGGCTCCAAAACTTCCCTAACACTCACTGCGCATGTTTTTCGTTTGTTTTGTTCCCCACCGATTCATAGAGTCCTTCGTGGCCATCAGATTAAACCTTTGTGCACAGCCACAATTAACAGTTTGATTGTTGCAGCACATTCTTTTGCATTTATTTCCTCCGGTCTGCTATCTCTCCCTTTCCAGACCCCCAGTTGGTTGTTTCTGGTTAATAATGTAGCGCGTCTCGGTGTCTGATGTTGCAGTGGGTTGCCGTGGTACCACAAAGAGGCTGTCTACCTTTCCGGTAGAGACGCAGTGACCGGTTGCCAAGGAGTTGATTTCAGGAAGGAGGCGTGGAGGGAGGAAGGGTAAAGTAAAGGTCTGGCACAGACAGAGAGAAAGGGGAAAAAGGCAGAGAGGGACTGGAAAACACAATGTGACTTACCAAAGAAAGCTGGTCTATCTTCTGAAATTTGCTATAATGCCTAAACCTTGTTCAATATGATGAAATTCATTTTGTTGGTTGGTATTAAATGTCCCCGTACAGATTACCAAGCTTCTGCTTTTTTATCTATCTTAAAATAATGTTTAATGTCAGACAGAAATAACTTATATAAATACAGTCTGTTTTCAAATGACGATTTCCATTATTGAAGGAAAAGGATATATAGACAATCATCACCGACCTTATTACCACTAGACCTGCCTGAAACTATGGAGCAAGTCAAAGAAAGAACATTGACTCAATGTAAAGACTTATGACCAGATGAGAAACAGAGTCAGTGACATCAATGGGCCAGTGGTGATAGTCATTTTCCACAATGAAAAATGCACAACACTATGGTGAACCTTCCAAGTAGAGTCTGACATTCTTAAAATACTCAAAGATAATAGGAACAACACAAAATAAACAGAACAATATCCAAAGCTCTGCATCTCTGACCAGCTTCAGTCAAGCTCAGTATAGCAAAATCCATTTTCATTGTAGAGTTCCAAGGGGATAACCCGGTGACTAAAAATAATGGCAGCCCATGTCATTTTCCCCACCAAAAAATCTTAATTATTATCCACAAAAGCTTTGGAAAATATAAAGAAGAAGATATCCAACAATTGTTTTGTGACCCTACACTTAGTTACCCTTGAGTTTACCAGCAAGGCAATGATCCGAATAGCAGCCGCAAATTCTAATTTTAAAATAATTCATAAAACCAAAATGAAATTCTGTATTGGCCTAGTCAAACTCAGGACTTAAATCCATTCCATAAGAAGTAAGATTAACAAGCTGCTCATGCTTCAAAACCCTTCAAAGATTGTGAATAACCCCTCACATCCTCACCACGGGCTGTTCTCCCGGCTGCCCTCTGGGAAGAGACTTCGCAGCTTTCCATGCATGCCACCAGATTCCGAAACAGCTTCTTCCCCACCGCCATCAAACTGCTAAACTGTTGAGAGAACTCTAAATCATGTCTCAGACTCTGCATTACACTGACAACACCAAACCAAAACACTGCATATTTGCACCATATATATTTAATGCTCTCACCTTCCATATCAATACTTTTTTTTTTTTTGCACCATGTTTTTTTTTTTCTCCCACACTGTTTACATTTGATCACTGCTGCACTAAGGAATGGACATGTCATGAAGCTGTACAAAGCAAAATTTCTTTTTGCATACACTCTGTGTATATAAAATGAAAATAACAGTTGTCTAAGTCAAAGCCTTGATCAAAGTCTACCTGCCATATTATGCAAATGCATACTGGACGTTGTTCTAGCAACCCTAAACCATTTATCGCCAGAGGCAATTACTCTGCCACCCAGGGCCAGGTTTATTCGGATAGCCTTTAATATATTTATTTTTGATAATCTAAGAATTAAATGTGACAAAAAACAAAGTAAGAGAGGTTTAAGGGAGGATTTTTTTTTCAAATTGGATTGAGCTAAACACATAGGATAAAATATAAGGCATCTCTTGACTTTTGTCTGCATAATTGTGTTCTTATAAGAAGGAAAATGCCATTAAGTCGTTGAGGTGTAGCTTGCAGATTGCGTTGTGGGTGGAAAATGCCATTCACAGGTTCCACAGCCCATATTTATGTCATTACAAGCAGAGGCATGGTCGCTGAAGGAATTGATGGATTGTGCTGTTCATCAGTGTTTCAGTTAAAGGTATTTTCCTGTAAACCAAAAGATTTATGGTGATGCAAACACACAAATTCCCATATAGAGAATATCACGAGTGCTTAAAAAACGCAGAAAAAGCTGACTCTCTGCCTTCAAGCCTTTGCACAATGCTTTTTGCGCTAGTTAATCTGATTCCATAGCAGGCAGGTTTGTGTCAGAGATGTCTCTTTTTCACCAGAAAGCTGCTCCTACATCAATGAGATTGTCTTTATCTGCCTGCTTGCAGCTTGGGCTCAGATTCTGCCCTCTATATACGGGTGCCGGGTTTGTGGGAGGCATGTGGGCGAAGGTGCGTGGCATCCGGCCTAATGCACAGCCTGGAGAGAAATACTAACACTTCATATTCACTGTGACTTCAACACCGCCACAGTTGAGGCTCTCACATTTGGATGGAGATTTTCACTGAATGAGTCACAGGTTTGAAAGATATTCCACGGGACATGGTCTTCTAATTTTGTTGCGGTGTGAAATGAAAAGAGTCGACTGAATGCCGTTAGCAAGCGTCCGCGTAGCCCCATCAGCTACACAACAGTAGGATGCTCTATGTCGTTTTGCTTGAAAACATAAAAAGCAGTTTGGAGAGACTTCACCACAAAGTGCTCCTCCTCAAACCCAAGGAACGCCTTTTGTGTTTGACTCAGGATATTCCCCGCCGCACTGCATTCCACTGTAGCTCCGTTGTTCTGGACGGGGTCCCTGGCTTTTCCTGCCAAAGGCCTCCCATATACACACATCCAACCCAGGAGTCCTTGCTCTGCAGGGGGCATTCCAGAAGTGTTAGCTTTCTGAGGTTTCCTCCATATTTAAAGAGATCCAAACCCAAAACAGGACGAAACAGTCAGTTTTACCTTTGACCAAAAGATAAAGAAAGAAAATCTCATCTCTGCCTAAAAAAGCTCAACAGGTCTTTTTTTCTTGTCATGTGCTTTGTTGCAGATGACATTTTAAAAGAGGTAATTATAGAGGACTAGCTTCTTTTTTTTTTTTTTGCAAAAAGCAAAAAAATAAAAGAGTTACTGGAACTCACTGTGTTGTTCATGCTCTCATTTCATTTACAACAGAGAGGAATGCAGGCTTTCCCGTCCTGGAAAGAGACTATAATTTTTCTTTTGTCCCTTGCAGTGTTGTTTACATGTTGCAGTGTAATTATGGGAACTAACAAGGAACATTTGCTTCAGTGCTCTCATTTCAAAATTCAGTTAAACAGAGAAAAGCTCCAATAACATTACCATCCTAATATGGAAAGCCATAAAATTATACTTTCTAGAAGCACGTTTTGGTTCAGGTTTAGAATTAATTTTTGTATCTATATCTGTCATCATTTACTTTTAATCTGATGTACCTGATTAAATCCAAATTTGCAGACGTTGCAAAGGATTAAATTATCTGATAGTACAAAGAAAGACGGCGCAAAACATTTAAAAGCAATTTTTGGTTACAATGGGACAATAGACACAGCAATCAATAACAAGGACATCTAGTACATGAAGTACATTTTTAAGCCTGGATTCTGTCCAAATTACTGAAAGGCCCTGAGGAAGCTGGAGGCAAATTTTGTTCTCGACATATGATGTATGGCATTCTTCATGCGACAGGTTAAATAGTGTGAATGGATGTCTAATGGAGCCTAGGCGGAAGTTCATCTGAAGAAACTCTTTGTTTTTCATACATCCACCTGTGACACAGCTGATCAGCTTTGAACCACACCTCCACGAAAGCCAATCTGCATCCAAAGCTCATCTTAAAAGGCCTCTGATACGCACCTGTCTACTCCTGTGTGCAGGCGGTGGATGCGCTGTGACTTCATTCAGATGACACCGTTTCAACCCACCTCCAGCCCCTCCTCCACATCGTAGCTAAAGCTTCATCAGAGTGTCATTCCTCCTGGACTCTTACTGTGTTCCCTGTCTCATCTCAACCGGTCCGGCAGAAGACCGCCATGTTGAGCCTGGTTCTGCCAGAGGTTTCTTCCCAATGGGGAGTTTTTCCTTTCCACTGTCACTTCATGCTTGCTTATCATGGACAGGTTCTATCAACCTGTGTTATCCAACTGGACTTCCATCTTCCAGGTCCCTGAGTGAAGCTCTAGTATCAGCTCACGCAGTCCACTGGATCTCCCCATAAAGCTCAGGATACCGTCTCACTAACCAGCAGTCTACAGACTGACCAACTTCATCTATCTCCACTCCGACACCAGTTTCAGGCCTGGGGGGAAACAGCCCTGTTCTTTGCTCCTGTTCGTGCATATCTATCAAAATTAAGTGCTGTGTGCCAGGGTCTGAGCACCAAAGACTAGTAATTGTCTCAATAAACTTCTCCTAATTGTCTTTTCTCTTTGTGGGAGTTTTTCAGATTGAAATGAAAGCTGCTGAAGTAAACATTCAAGCCTAAACCATTAAAAATGTGCATGCTTCTTAAACAAACTAATGTTGATATTTCAAGTCAAATTCCAAAAGGCAGTAATTAGTACAGTAAAGAAATAAAGAAACAGAAGACTTAGCATAAATGAAAAAAAAAATAAATGCCCACAATCATCAACAATCATCTGCAGCATCATCCTTGGGATTTCTTTTTTTTTTTTTTTTTTTTTTTTTTTTTTTTTTTTTTTTTTTTTTTTAATTGATGGAAAAAATGAGAGTTAAGTGAAGTGGGCTAAGTCAACAAAACCAAAGTATAGGAAACTGTTTGCAAAGAGGAAAAGAAAAAAAATGATAATGCAGTATATCTGCAGTATATCTGCATGCTCATACAACCTGATGACAAGACCTTTTTATCTTCTGAATTTGAATGAGTTTTAAAAATAATAATCGAACTTTATTGATCTTACACTGGAGAAATGTACCTCTGCATTTAACCACTCCCCTTTGAGAGCATTGGGCTGCCATTCTATGGCACCCATGGAGCAGTGTGTGGTTAAGGGTTTTGCTCAGGAACCCAGAGTGGAGTCTGTGGGGATCGGACTGGGTACTTGCAAACTTCTCAGAGCACAAGCACGCTGCTCTACCCACTACCCTTTTTAACAGACCTGTTTTTTTCATTGTAGACATATAGGATATTCTGTATGTCTCTCTGAAGGGAAAAAAAAACATTAAAATTATTCCCCATGGTCTTATTTACTTACGTTCCAAAAATATGGAATTGTAACAGCTGCGTGTACACTTTCAGAGCCAGTGCATCTGCAGTTAAATGGCAAACTATAACCAATTAGCATTATATGGTCTAAAGTGATTCTTTTCAGCACCCACCAATGATGTTCCAGTTAATAACTTGTACCATAAAATAAAATGCACCTATTTTATGGAGATTTAAAGAAAATTACAAGGCTTGTATCTAGTTAGTTTTGTAATTTGGGTAAAATAACTTGGTGGATTTGGGATTATAGCAACAAAAATAACCGTTTGGAAATGTAAAAACACCTACTTGTTTTTTTGTTTTTTTATTTGGTTTTATTTGGGGGTATTTTTTCATCGGAAATTCCAGTTCTTTTCCATTAATTAATACATATTCATTCAGATCTGTGATTTAAATTCTTTACTAATAAATCAATGCTTCCTAATGACAGTGAAATTCAGTCAAGAGTTTTATTCTTTAGAACAATTTTGAGACCCCTAAAAAAATTCACATGTCTCTTTTCAAACTAATAAAGTCTAAATAGCTTTGTAATGTCCTGCCACCAGGAAGAAGACGGGTGCTGTGTTCCAAAGATGGAGATGTTTTGATGCAAAATATGTAAATCAATTCCAGAGTAAGAGTAAAAAGATGCTGTGAATATAATATCTGAACCTAGTCAGGTTGTCATTTTCCCTCAATATACAGTAAGACGATATCTACCAACATGGTGTGAAAGGCTTGTAAGCCTGAGAACATCACCCAGGAGGGTGTGTGGGTGTTTTGCTGCAGGAAGGGACGCTGCACTTCACAAAAATAACAGTAACCTGACCAAAGAACATTCATAGAGATGTCAAAATGAAGTCCCAAGACAACAGCCAGAAACCTAAAGCCTGGGTACAAATGGGGCTTCCAAATCGACAAGTACCCTATAAGACGAAATTAGTTAACAGGTAAGTACACCAAAGTCAATCCTTTGTAGAGGCCATCACAAAGTCCCAATCCAAGCCTTTGAGATAGCTCGTGGATTTTTTCTGGGCAAAGAAAAATCTCATAATCAGACATCTGATGGAAATATTGTTTAAAAGCATCTTTTTTTTTTACCTGGTTTCATCTGTCTGTAAATTTAATTTAGGAATCGTAGTACTTATCAAACTTCAACTTTAAACTAGAAATGGCTAGAACACCAAGGTTACCGAGACTTTACATCAGCAATGGATTTGTGTGACTGGTCATTTCCCACCTTTAAAAAACATTAGAGGCAAGCTGAAGAGCGCCAGAACTGTTGATAAAACACTTAAATGAGCAAAGAAAATATAGGTGCAAAGAAAGCTTGACTAATGGTGGGCTACAGGGCCATGACAGATGCCACCAATAGTGGCTGCTTTAAAAAAAATGTAATAAAGCAGTTCATTTCACTTTGCTGTCTATAGTGAAGATGGTATTTTATAAAAATAGACTGAAAGATGTTAGCCAGAAAGGAAGATTTTCCTTTAAAAGAAAAAACACTTAGGTTCAATGGAAAATTAACAGCTGATCATATAAACAAGCCGTGCCTTCCAAGAGGAGGCTTCCAATTGTCAGACGCAGTGGCGTAACTTTGGGACTACCGATGAAGGAGCAAATGTCTGTGCTGGTGCTGCGTCATTTATGAGCAACACGTTGTTGCTTCGTGTTTTGCAAATATCCATTGTTTTGTCTTCTTTTGACTCATAGTGAAGCATACAGGGATTATATGGAAAGTAACAGAAAGAATCAAATTTCTTTTAGATAAAATGGGAAATCTAATATTATATTGGGCTGTTTTAAGAATTCCTTTGGAACCTCATGTTGACAATTTCATGAGAAGAATGCTTAATAAAATGAGGAACATTATTAAGAACCATAACAATCTGTTAAGAAGATCGTTAAACATCAGTGTCTTCAGTCAAAGGCATCTCTAGATCCGGAAAAAGACAGACAGCTAAAGAAGACCCTTCCTGCCAACAGTTGTCAACATTTACAATGAGTTACTAAAACATTTCATTTTCCTTTGGGGTCAATAAAGTACTTTTAAATTTCATTTGAATTGACTCAAGTATTAGAAGCACAGACATGTGCTTTTAAATGTCTTCTTTTAAGGGATTTTGGGCTATTTACAAAACAACTATAAGTAAAAAAAAATCTACTTGCTGTGTTAAAAGTACAGAAAGTAGTAGGAAGTGTTGTGGGTTACTTTACAAAGTGATTAAACATGGGACTATATTGCTGGTGAACGAAAGTAAATAAACCAGTTCATAACCTTCAAAGACCCATGAAAATTACACCTCTGGTCACAAGGAAAAGTACTATGTTGGAAGTCAATGGGAGGCTTTCAAACTTAAAATTCATTGCAGCTGTCAAATATGAGGCTGGCTGCATCATGCTGTGGGTCTGATTTGCTGCCAGTTGAACTGGTACATTGCAAAAAAAAAAGTTAAAATAACACAAAATGGGAACTACTGTAACTATTTCTTCAATTTTTCCTCAATAATTACATTGAAACATGAACATAACCGTGTCTTTGATTTGGAGAACACCAAATTCATATCAGAACTGGTTTTGGAAGAAGTGCAACAGCCTTGCCTGAGAATTTGAATTAGTTCTACAAAAGGAAGACTGGCCAAATATTTACCTATGATTATTGTCAGAAGCTTGTTGATGACTACAGTTTGTTGTGTGCTCTCCTGTTAGGGGCTTTTCAATCAATATATCAATATTTGAGCCTATTTGTTACATTGTGAGTCTGTATAAATCCACAATAATTTAAAGTCATGAAATTGTTGTCATGCATTACATTTTCAAAACCCCTAAATAAATATTGCATATAACCGTATTATATGGATACATAAACTTCTGATTATAGGCGTATTTGGTGTATAGTTGGCTCTTTTATGTTGAATTCTAAGGATCACATATGGTTGACAACATTTTACTGGATTACTTTTCTTTCATCTTTTCCAAAGCTAAGACACTGAGCCATAAAATGTAATTTAACATAATTCACTGCAAGTTTATCGTTAAATTCAAAGATTGTATCCATGGCCTTGACCGAGTTCAGCTACTCATTATAGGACTTTGATTTAGAACATTTGTGTGAGCAGTTATTCGTCTTCTCCAAATTGTGAGATTTTGTGCTGAAACAGTCCTATGTGTTGCTGCCTCCTGCTTTGTGTTAGTTTTACACTGTCATCTTCCATTACTCATGAGGTCTGCCAGCACTTGTTGCATATCCCTATCACTTGTACTCATTTGAGATGTCTGTTATCACTCCAGACAGTGAGGATTTATAAAATGCTTCTCATTGTGGTTCATATACTGGCTATAATCCATCAGATTTCTGTGTAATAGCCCAAGACAAAAAGCTTCATCGTAGCTTTAAAATATATTTCAATTTTTTTAAGGAAAAGTCCAACCCTCTTTGTTGTGACTGCATTTTCTCCTCCAAATCTGTGCACATTTGATGGCTTCCAGTGCCATCTGACAAACTCTTGAGGTGTTCACATGTGAACCCTGGGCTTAAATTATTCATCCCGATCACCTATCCTCCTCACAGTCTCAATCTCAGTGTTTCTATTTGCTGTGAGATACAGGGACGAGAAGAAGAAGCACAGGGGAAGGAGGCGGGGAGGAGCAGCCTGACTGGAGCCAGAAGAGGTCCAGGAACAGGAGTGTTCATTAAAGTAGCCCCGAAAGCTCAAGCATGGGAGAGGATAACAAGACCCTGGGGTGGCTGGTTTGGGCCCTCTACCCTCAAAGGGCACACAAATATATTCCAATTCATCTAGACAAATCTAAAAGTAGACTGTCAGCAGAAAAAATACACACACACACACACCTTTGCAGAAGCCTTTCTTTCTTTTTGTTTTGGAAAGTTTGGAAATATGAAGAAAAGGAAAATAGAGGGGTTGTTTTTTTTTCCAAGTACCAGCTAATTTTATATTATAAAAAAAATACTAATAATTTAGAGTAACCCTGCTTTTGAAGTAGGCTATAAATGCACACAGCTTTATGTTGACGTTTCTTTTTTTTTTATTCAGCAAACTAAATTAATCCACAATGAATATCTCTTCAACAAACCTGCTGAAAGCAGAAAAGACAGTCAGCTAAACCAATGGGAACACAGATAAGCTGTCAGCTAATGCAACTTAAGATAACCTGCATACTTTATAATAAAAATTATCAAACTTTAAGACAAGTTTAATGTTTAAGAGAAAAGTAATACAATCTTTTTTTTTACCCAAAAAGTTTTTTTTCCAGGCTACAAACTAGCAAAGAAAGAAAGAAAGCCATGTCATTTGCATCTACCTCTGCCAATCCTCTACTATCCACGCCTTCCCAGCACCCAAAGGCATGACTTTTATTAATCCACCTCTTTCTTGGTTCCATCTCCCTTTCAACCGAATTGCAACCCACCTCCACTGCCTTTAAGGTCACCAGTCTACCTTTGACTCCATCCTTCATCTTTCATCCTACCACCAGCATCCAGGTCTTGCGGTGGATCTCAGAGATCCAGAGTCTGAGAGCCAATTCATATTCATGTCAAAATACTTTCTAACTGCCACCTTGCCTCGTTGTGAGTCTCTCCAAGGTTGAAACAACTAGTTGTTCAAGACAACAAAGAAGGGTTTTTGTTGTTAGGTCCTATCGTGCCTTAGTTTTCTAAAATGCTTTAATTCTAGTTTATGCTTCTTTTTTTTTTACTTTCCTTCTTTGCAACTATCAACTCCACCTGCATAATAACACCACAGCATGATGGTGAGCAGAGTCCTAAGCTACCTAAAATGTGCTGAAAACACCTTTAGATTGTGCTGTAAATACTTGTCTTGGTACATCCTGCTGTGGAAAATAGTCAAAGGTATGCGACTGAAAGCTTCTTCATTTGTGTCTCATCATTCTTCTTGGTTTTTACGCTCCTCTTTCTTAGTCCTGTTTTCTGCTGTGGTTTTGTGATCTCCACCTTTGTAAAATTTGCAACTGCTTGGTATTTAATGGAAATGCAAAGCAATGAAGTTGAAAGCAGATGAGTTTTTGTTTTGTTTTAAGAACTGCACACAACACAACCCCAATATGAGATCAAATGGGATATTATTCTAAAATGTTCTTATGCCTGGTTGTGTAACCATTGAACTCAACTACTCCCTTTTAAGTCTTTGCAGCACCAGTCAATGAGAGGTTTACATTTGTGTGAATGAGTTTTAGCCTACACTGACTGCTTTAACTTAGCACCAAACGAGTGCTTTCCAGTGCATGAAGTTCTTTATCTGAAACACTGTGCTAATTTTTTTGTGCCAGATTCAATAGGACTCGCAATTTTATTAGTCAGGATGGTGAATGTTTTCCTTAAAGTCTTGGAGATCATCAACAAAGTGATTGATCTGGGCTCCTTGGTGAATTCCCGGATGAATCATTGGTGTGCTATTGAGAAATGCTTACTCCATTTGTAGATAATTGTTCACTGGAGTCCCAAAATCTGAAAACTGGCTTTGAAAATATTTCCTGGTCGATTAATGTCAACAACTATTATTTTTTCCCCACCTTTTCTGAATTCAATTAAACAGAATACAGAGTTTCACTTTTGAAATCATTTAGTTCTTTTTGTTGTCAGGTAGGCTGTAGGCTGCAGGTCTGGCAAGAATTATGTTTGGATGTGACTAGTAAATCAAACAATAACATTCAACTCCTGATTCAACAATGGACTCTTTCATTGTTCTCATAGGAAAATGTTGGTTTGGAAACTTTGTTTTTTTTTTTTTTTTATAAAATCAGAACTTAATATATTTGTTTAAACAGATCATATATGTAGCAGCCATTCAAAATGACCCTTCCCAGTCAAACGCCAGCCGAATGGCAGCCCACTTCTCTGCAACTCCCAGCAAAATCCCCTCTAAATTCTGACCCCCTCCTTCTCCTGGGTGTGCATATTTCTTTAATCTGACTCCACACTTTCACTGAATTACAGGGTCTGAACAAGAGAGGATGCTTCTCTTTAGATCTTAATGTCCACAAATCATGACAGAAAGAATATCTTAGTACAAAGATTGTTTTTGGAATTGTAGAGAAACAGGCAAGGGCCCAAGGGAATTTTGAATGGCTACTACAATATAAAGATTTTCTAAGTGATTCAGCAAATGCATTAGCGACAAAAAAAAGCAAAAATAAGAGAAAGAAAAAAAGTCGATAATGATTTAGTAACCAGAAAACTTAAATTAATGCATGAAATGACAGTGTCTTCTATGACAAACCTTTTATATTGTTCACATGTTTCCCTGCAACTTTGTTGTGCTAGAAACAATGTAAAAAAAAAAAAACACATATGTTGCCCAAAAAAAATGTCTTTAAAGAAATAAAAATTTACTGTGTGGCTGTTGGAGATCAAGTTACTCTCACTTCTGCATGGCAGAGTTGGGGATAAACATTTTAAAGAAGCAAAACTAACGGAACGACTCCCAGAGGAGGCTGCCTCCACTGTTTTTATGGATATCTGAGGTGTCTCTGCTCAAACTGCAAAGAGCTGCTGTTCTCCCTTGTTTGCCTGCCTGGCCTGTTGGACCCCCATACCACAGCTTTCCAGAAAGACCCCCAAGCAATCTTACATTCAGCCCGGCTGAGCAGCAAGCTGAAATTAAAGCTGTTTCCCTGTGGTTAGTTAAATAGTTGGACAGTGAGAGCATAGGGTGGCCCTGAGTCAAGGCTGAGGCTGTCTGGGCTTGGGAGTGGAAATATCAAAAAAGGCAATGAGTCGGGCAGGGGGGAGATGGGAAACATGCAAAGCGGAGTAGACGAAGGAGCTAACGTAGCTGCCTGGTCAAAAGTTTTTGTTTTGAGAAACTATGGAGTTGCTATGATTATATTATAGTGAAGAAAACCTGTCACGTCTTTGTTTACTGCCTGCTTCTAAATCAACACAATGTAACAGATTGCATTAAATGAGATGACAATACATCCACTCAGCAATACAATCACAAGAACTACAGTACAGGCAGTTTTACAGACATCATATATACTCATATGCTCCAGATGCTCTTAAATAAAATCCAGGAGCCAACTTATCTTTTCAGGAGACTCTAAATTTATCTGGTAGTAATAGAATGGAAACTGCTGATAAGTTTGTTCTTTCTCTGTAAGGTGGCCTGAGGCTGGGTTTCAACAGAGTTTAACGTGTTTATTCTATTATGTAACTGTTCAGCACAAATCTGGGCCAAGGAGCAAGGGGTGGGTCTACAAGGTCCCTCTGCCCCCCCACGGCTTTCTGAATTTGACCACAAATCCAGCCAACATTCCTTATGCCTCTGCTCAGTCTGTTTTAAGGAGATCGATGTTTCTTTTTCACAAAAACGCTACGATTCGATTCAAACCGTGTGGATCATGTCAACAGCACCTTGACATACGGTCCTGCGCTCCGGGAAACACACCAAGGCCATCATGCCTGATTGTAATCAAAATATTCCTTGTGCTTTTATTCTCTATTTTTATGCTTATTGGATGGCGTACAAAAGACACATTTTCCCCTTGATGTTTCCAGGCTAAAGATAACTGGCTGTATATAATGACTGGAATAGAGAGGATAAAATGCCTGGGCCAAGTTCCTTTAAATCTTTGGGGGTTCAAACAGCGAACTGCGGGAACAGTAGCCAAGACATTTGTGTGACAAGCAGGGATTGTTGCCTGCAACCACAAAATCAGGATCGGGAAAACCAGGATTAGGTGGTGACATTACTACAAGCCATGTCTTCTCAATGCAGTTACATCCCGATGTTATCTGAGTGTCAAGTTTGAAATGCAAATTTAATAATGCTATTAGAAAAGCATGCACATATGAGTTTACTTATGGAGTGAACAAAAGTTTACAAGTGTAATCCAGAATAGTGTATTAAGGGGGCACTGAGTAGTCGAGTGTCTTCCCAAGTAGTACATTAATGTACTCAGTATGGAGGCTCTCATTATCCACTATCCACTGGTTTTCTATTCAGTTGGGTCTCTGTGCTAACTCGAGAGTCCTTTCTGCCTGAGGGCAAAAGGACTGTGATAGGGCTGACACGAGGGCTCTAACAGCTTCACTGCATTATAGTTAACACCTCTGCAATAATGCTGTAAAGCAAAAACATGATTTTAACACTGCAACATTATGACATTCATTAGAAAAATGTTTCCCACAGTGAATAAAAAAATAACTTGAAATGTTGCTCATAGGGCTGCTGAAATATTCAATTACAGCAGCAACAGTCCCCTGGTCGCCCCTAGGCCATATCTGTCTCATGGATTTGTTTTATTTGACCCACAATCTATGAGATTATTAATAAATGAACTGCAATGCAGCACATTAATCAGTTGTAGCC
Organism: Cyprinodon variegatus; assembly: GCF_000732505.1. NCBI lineage: Eukaryota > Metazoa > Chordata > Actinopteri > Cyprinodontiformes > Cyprinodontidae > Cyprinodon > Cyprinodon variegatus. Next base: position 461,092 of record NW_015150854.1, read on the forward strand.
TGATGCAGTTGCTTTGCCAGTCAGAGGGCTCGCCCCAAGCACCTAATCTAGCATGACCCAAAAACTAAAACATGCCCCAGGTTAGCGGTGACACAGGATGTTTAGGGCACCACACCCTTGGAGGGTCTAAAGCACACAGCATCCTGACTCAAGGGAGTGTTATACAAAACAAAAGGAGGAGGTTTGGTGTATTTTAACTCTTTTGTTTTAGTTGTCAATTTTTTAAGAAGATTTCTAGTTACCCGTTGAAGTTCTTAAACATCATGTTTACAGATCCAAAGCTACTGTAATATCTAGATGTTTAGAACATATGTCTGCATGTTTTCTACTTTCTGAGATCAGGGCATGATATCAAAAAGGTTGAGTACAAAAACACAGTGACACCAAATCAGTCTGAAAGGTCTTAAGCCAAAAAAATATATTGTCCCCACAGGAAATTCTGAGCCTTTGGCTCAGACACCTCTAATAATATGTTTGCTGGGGTTATCCTTATCAGATACCTGAACAATTTAATATGAATGTGGGGGAGCACTGGCCATAGTCTAAGCCAATCTATAAAACAAAGTTAATCTCATCCAACTGTTTTCAGGATCTTGTTATTTTGGTCAATTATAAACACCAACCATTATTCATGAGGCAGAAACTAGGAACCCTTCCCTGCAAGAGAACAATTGCATTAGAATTATTTGACCACTTAGGACATTAAAATGCCCTTTAATTTGTGGCATTAATGTATGCCTGGGGTTGTTGTGCTGCTGGAAGCTCTAACTTAGCCCTAATACTTCCAGTCTTTTTACATACTTTTTCTTTTGGGGATTGTACTATGGTAGACTCATACATCTCCACCCTGCTGCCACCACCATTTGTCACAGTCTACATAGTATGTACCATTTGGATTTAAATGTTCTGTTAGACCAGTCTACCATCAGGGTTGCTACTCTGATTAATGCTCTGTTGCCCTGGTAGCTTCATAGCCGTGGTATTCTCTTTTAGTTTTCAGACAAAATTAAATGCTTCTCTAAGATTATCATTTTATAACCAACAGTTGAGCCACACTCACACAGTTACCCTCAGAGACAGCAATAACCAGATGGCTAAGCAACTTGAGGTTATGCTCCATCGACATGTGACAGGGGAGTTAAGTGGAATAAAACCCACAACTTTCCAACTGCAAGACGACTCCTACTCCCATTTAAAATGGAATACCAACCTAATTTGTTGAGTGAGGCATGTTCCGCCTATTTTTAAGCATTTTATAATTATTATTTAGTGATACTCTAAGAAAGTCGGAATGAGAGTGTCTTTCTTAGATATATAATGACATTTTTTAGCTCCTCTAAGAAAGAATAGCAGAACTAAACAGACCAATCAAGATAACCAGAAGTGTTGCCAAAGTCAAAGATTTCCAAAAGTAAAGGCCAAAAAGCGATTGTTATTGATTACCACTGATTTAGAGAATTACAAGAGATTCCAAGAAGACTCAGATATATTTCGTGATCTAAATGATATTTCCAGTACAGCGAGGTGAAATAAATGGTTATAGGAGTAAGTGTTACACAAGCAAGAGTCTCAAGGAATGTAAGCTTGTGTTCTCACAAGTGTGACCTCCAGTGTCCTGGATGTTGCCTCCACCCAGCCACACCCCCTAGCGCACACACACACACACACACATAGACACACACGGATACACGTCTTCCAACCTAGACAGGCCAGGTTGCCAGAGCTACACAAACTCCCACCCATTAGCGGCAGGATTCCAGGATAACCATGGAAACCGGTCTCTCACCCCCGGGGAGACGAGCAGCAGAACTGAAAGGCTCCATTCAATTTCCACATCCCAGTACAGCACACACAAAAGAACACGCATGCACTCTTTTCACGCAGTAACACACACCCACTGACGAGCAAACACACACACAGCCGTGGACACGTCCTACCCACTTGCTCTAACAGCCTCGCAGTCACTCCAGCCTTCTCTGCCTGCCTCCACTGGGGTGAGTGGGAGCTTGTTAGAGAGACCGCACACTACATCCTCTCACCCACGGTCTTCGGCTGCACACACGCAGCCCACCAGTGAAACATTAATTACACCTCACTCATTGTGATTAGACACACTTTTAGAGGGAGACGACAGACTTTATTGTGTGCACGGGGATGATCCTTCTCTACCCCCCAAAGGCAGGAAGCATCCTATCACGCCCCTGCGGCAAGTCTCATCAAATGACTTCATCCTGTATCTGTGCTCTTGTCTACCACTTACTTCATATGGTTGATATAAGGAGGTGAAGCTGCTGTCATTTTTAGAAATGTTCAGTGACACCTCTTCTGTGGACAGGCATGAAAATTAAACCAAGAGAGAAGCTGTTTCACACTCAGAAACATCTCATAATGTGGTATTAGAGAGAAGATACAGTGGTGTACCAGCTAATAGGGATGTAGATATGACTGCAGGTGAAATATCCATCATGCTACTGTGAGTGCACCTTGCCTCTCAGGGTTCGTCCAACTTGAAAAGCAAAACTTTCTCAGTGGGTTTCAATAAGAGCAGGAAATGGGTACTGAAGCAAAGTGGGAAATCACCATCATGATGCCGGAGATACAAGCTGACAGTGGATGGACATAGAGGTACACAGTTAGAGGAGGAGAAATAAGGTAATAGGCTTTGTGAAGAAAAATAATATACTCCAAAGGACTCTCTAAATATATATATTTTTCCAGCTTTTATTGTCTTTACACTGAAAAAAATATAGAGCAAAGAAATGAACCCTCTGCTTTTAACCCATCCCCTTCGGGAGCAGTGGGCTGCCATTGTGTTGTGCCCGGGGAGCAGTGTGTGGTTAAGGGTCTTTGCTCAGGGACCCAGAGTGGCAGTCTGTGGGAGTGGGGCTCAAAGTCAGAACCCCAGGATTCCAAGCTCTATGCCCTAACCAGTAGGTTGCCACTCCCAAAAAATTTACCTCTGCATTTAACCCATACCCTTGGAGGGCAGTGGGCTGCCATTGTGTGGCACCCAGGGGAGAGTGTGAGGTTAATGGTCGTCCTTAGAGACCCAGAGTGGAGGCTGTGGGGATCCACTGGGTGCTTGAAACCTTCTCAGAGCACAAGGGCACTGCTTTAACCCACTAGGCCAGCATATTTTTATCTCAGTTTTCAATAACTTTGGGTGTGTAATCAAATGACATACCGTAGATGAACATCTTGTGCTTACTTTTAATATCTCATGTTAAATTTAATAAGCATTTAAACCAAGGGGAGAAACCTGTGACCATTTGGCTTTGTTGTGTGTCATGAGCTGACATTCATATTGCAGTTTATATCTACTATTGCAATTTGCTGCATTTCTATTTCTTTTCATTCCTTAACATTATCCATCCAATGTAAACTTTTTTTCATGCAATTAAACCATGCAATTAAACCTTTTTTTTATATCTGACATGAAATCAGTGATATTCTTTACAACATAGTGGTAAAATATTAAATATACATTTTTTTTTAAAAGGCAAAAGAAAATAATCTAAGAAATATGGTATTACATAATCTTTCTGTGACAATAAAGGTAAAGAATCCTGTCAACAACCCAAAAAAGAACAGTTATTATTGGTGGTTATTATTCTGAGAGTAAGGACTGTAAGGGTTACAATATCCACTGCTTAGTTTGTCTTATCTTGACCTGCATATGTCATACAAAGTTAAATAAATAACAAAAACAACACTGCTTCAGTGCAAAAATTAATTTTCATCATGTAAAACTTTGTAAAACTTTCACTATTTGCATTTATAACATCTTGAGATAAAATATGCTTGTTCTTTATTTAGTAAGGTTGGTGTGATTTAAAAAATACACTCAAGTAAAAGTAGCGATACCTTATCATAATATTACTCAAGTAAAAATTAAAAGTATGATGCAGTAACACTACCTTTTTTATTAAGTAAATGTGCCTGGCTAAAAGTAACTGGTAAATACCCATCTCTGGTTAGGACAGATGTTAGAGATAAAATTAATCTAAAAATAAAAGTGCAGTCAAGGGATAAGGTGGAGCTCAAAATAAAGGGTTAAGGAAATAATTGGCAGAAAGAGACACAACCCAGAACAAACAAACAAGCAGCTTTGAAACCTTGTGTGCTGATTTTCTCCAGTATCCAATCAGAGCCCACACAGACTGTTAAGCTGTGAGCCCCATTCAAATCAGTTTGGAAAGAATCTATTAAAAAAGAAAAACTGTGATTGGCAAGGCCGCCTTCCTCTACCTTTCTCACTGATTCAGTGCAGGTTGATATCTCTTATGCTAGTGGCAGGAAGTGGGGAGTTGATGAAGTGTGAGTGTGAAGATGGATGGAGGGATGGACAGGTGGGAAGACTGTCAGAGAAACCAGGTCAAAAAATAATATAAAAAAAGGGTGTGGTGTTGTTTTGAGAAAAACGATGTGGGCGGGAGGGAAAGAAACAGAAAAATCTGGAACAGGGCATGGATGGACGAAGAGGCGAGTGAGGCTGGCATTAATGAAGGGTGCGCCCGGGGCCAACCAAGTACAGCTGTCTCCTCTCCCAACTTAAGCAATGTCAGATTGGTATAATAAAACTCAGTGTGCTGGTCTGTGCTCGCAGGAAAGGCTGGGTAGCTTGGGAGGAAGAAAAAGAAACAAACAATATCAGTTCCACCACCAGTTTAGCTCTATGATAAACCCATAATACAGTATCTGGTAAATATATTTACACCTGCTAAGCATTTTGTCACACTGAAAACAAACTTAAATGTAGGTTAGTCAGGATGGTATGTGACTGCACAAATGATTGCACTTTTTTTTTTTTGCAGTGGAAGGATAAAGAAGCATGGTTTTCAACATTTGTCTCAGAGGGCAGCTGTGGATCAGTAGGAAGGGTAGATGAAGTGCATTCCAAAAGCTGTTGCTGTGATTCCAGCTTTGACATGTCAATCTGCCCCTGTTAATCCCAAATTGCCTACTAATCTGTTTACCTGTATGTGACTTTGCTGTGTGTATGTGACAATAATTGAGTCAGTATAAGAATAATGTAGAGCACTTAAATTGCTCAGTATGACTAGAATAGTATAAATAAATTCTGCCCATTTACCATGTAAAATAATAATTTTAAAAGTGTGGAGTGTGGATTTATGTTCCGTTTTGCTGAATCTGTATCATTTAGAATTACCATTTGCTAGAGAAAACCCTTTTGGGTTTATTAATTAAGCTCAATCCATTTTCCCCACTAACCATGATGCACCAGGTTTTACTGTTGGGATAATGTTCAGGACAAATTGTTTTTTAGGTTTGTGCCACATTAAGTGTTTTGCAGTTAGAAATTCATTTTTGGTTATACTACCCCAGATATTTGTGAATTTGTTTATTGTGTGTACTGATGGCAAATACATACAAAAAAAAGACATAATACAAATATAAAACCAGGAAAAAAGCAGGGTCAGATAATTAGAAACAGAAGTAAAGCCTCATTTCATTATGGGAAAAATCTGATGGTTTCACCAACTGGATGAGTCTTCTCTCAGGGACACAAAGGCTGTATTTAGCTAAGGGGGGCTGAATACACAAGTTGGACTTTAATTATTTATATATGATTTTTAATACCACTACATTATGCTCTTCATAAAATCCTTTTAAATACAATAGGGGTTTTATTTGTATTATCAAAACAGAATGAGTAAGGTACAGATAAATGAATACATGTGTTTTGTGATTTCCCAAATGCCCAAATAGATAACAGCAGCTAAGAGTGATGGATGCTCATATTTTTTCGTTGCTTCTGTTGGAACACATCTTCTTGCTTTCACGTAGTTTCCAGAAGTTGACGTCAGAGAGCGTCCAGAGTCCACTGAGTCACACAGAAACGAGCTCTGCCCACCACCTTCTCTTTGTGTTTCTGTCCTTTGTGGCCTTGTGAAAAGGTAAAAGCATGATGTCAGATGCTCCGCTCTCATGTCACACCCCGGTCACTTATCATTACACCATACTCCCAAATCTTCCAGGGCTGGGACCATTAACATACAAGCAAAGAAAGTCAGTCCAAAACGTGCTTCTACTGCCTGCATTTCATCTGTATTTGCACTTTTATTTGATGGCCCTACATGTGGGAGGATATCTGCTTGTCTGACTCACTCCATGTCTGCCTGACCACCCCCTCCCTTCAACATGGCCAGCACTGAGCTATGTCTTTCTTCTCCTTTTCCTGTGTTTTTCTGATCACTGCAGAGGTGATGTGGTCCAGGCATGAAGCCACTGGATAATCTGATTAGAGGGGAGTTTAGGCATATAGTCGCCACTCTGATCACTTCAGTCACCTGGGATTTTGATTGCGTTTGTTTGGTGAGGAGATTCCCATTCACATAAAAAGAGAGAAAAATATGTTTTGGAGATGTTCAGACCTGGTATTTCTGTTTTTTTAAGTGTACTCATTTTAATCAAGATTTTAATTGTGCCTGATTTGTTAATTTACCTTTTTTTTCAAATATATTTTCCCATATTATAGTCACCCAGTTAAATGTTTTTTGGGAAACTTTATGTGACAGACCAACACACAAAAAAAAATTTTTCTGTGAAATTAAAGAAAAACTATAGGTCTGGATTTAAAAAAGAAAAAAAAAGAAAAAAAAAAACAAGCTTTGAACAATGTGTAACAAATCAGTTTTTTATTGCCCTAATTAATACACATTCTGCAAAAATATAAGAGCATCAAATCAAAAATGATACTGTTCTCATAGCTTATGATTTGTAGTTTTTAAATACATAGGGGCAGTGCATGCAATGAGAGATGGCCATTTTTGATCAAAGTAACCAAAAGGGACAAACTTGTCAACCTTTCACGTTTTTAACCTGCATCTGAAAAAGTGCTGTAGGTGTGGAAGGAGTTTAAAATGAGCAAAAACAACTTTAGATCATTCTGCCTTCAACTTTCTGCTGCAACCGAGGACCATCTGTACTCTTTGTCCAGTAAGAGGTAAGGAAAACATGCCAAAAATCAGAAAAAGAAGTAATAACTGGGAGATAATTATGAGGAAGCAGGGCTTCAAAACGGTTGCAAAAGTTGAAGGCTTTCTGCTGGACAAGTAGGTAATTCAATACAATAAGTAAAACACAATGTATGATTGAAAATTTGTATTGCACATTACCCCCAATGAATCATAAGGGTGGCGGCATTATGTTGGGGGGCGGTGTCCAACAGACATGTCCACCTAATCAAAGGAAATGGGAAGATGGCTGCAGCTAATTACTGGGAATATTTAGGTGTAAGACTGTTATGGATGTCAACCTAAAAACATTTTCATGTGCTAAAATGGCACAGTCTGAGTCAAAACTGAAATCAGATTGAGAATCAGTGGAAAAACTTGAAAACTGACGTTTGACTTGGGCAAAAGTTGTAGCATAAGTCCTGACAGTGAGGTTATACGGAAATGCCTCTTGCGATTTTTAAAATTGTCTTTCTGAAAAATATTAGCAAAGCCATGCATCACTACCCTTTGTCTTCACATTGTACAACGCCTTGTGTTAGTGTCATGTAAAAATATTAAAACATCAAAACTTGTTGTTGTAATATGCCCTAATTTGAAAAACCTAATGAATTAATACTTCAGAAGAGAACTATATGAGAGATCTCAACTCAATCAATGCTTCTATTAGAGCTTTAACTGCATCCTGGACTGTATAAACATTTAAATCTGTGATTCCACTGTGTCAGCAGACACAAAGCGAGCTCTCTTGGCCTCCATAGGTTCAACAGATGTACAAAGCATTTCATTAGGTAAGCCAGGCGTTATTCCCCAGCATGTTCTGCAAATGTCCCCGGGGGCTTTGTGGCGAGTGTGTGTTGTCAGACCGCTGAGGGGGAAAAGGTGGAGGGAGGAAGAGTGGCTCTTGTCAGGAAAGAGACAAGGAAGGCTTAGACATGACAGACATCTCATTAATCACACGACTCTGGAGGCAGTATTTGTGGACCCATACCTGCTCTCTGTGGAGGAAACCAAAGGACTTGACTGGTTTGGGATTCGGAAGAGCATGTGTTGGTTTAGTGCAGTGTTTCTTCTGCAGCTTCATTATTGCCCTTTTCCCTCTGTCATTCCCGGTTGTGGTCGTGCACCATCAGCTCCTCTGGCAGCTCCATCGATGACAGGTACAGACAGAGAGAAACACTCTGTAGGAAGCAAATCTGTCACCATTCTGACTAAAACATGTCAGACTGAAAGTGCTGCGTGTCTAAGACCAGCAGTACCCATGCTCTGTGGATAGCTGATTGGAATTCAGGCTGTTACTGCAAAGTGTTTATTTCACAGCTTCAGAAGAGGCATGGACAATTGAAGAGCTTTGAAGGAGATGGAGCAGTCGGTTGCATCGGAGAAAGAAAGTTTGAGGGAAAGAAATCAAGGCAGAGATGAACTGAACGGCACAGCCTGCATGTCTGTGTGTTTCTGTCCTTGGGGAAGCCCGTTTCTCTCTCTTGGCTAGACTGAGCCCACCTGAGGCTCTCCCCCACCCCTGCAGCTGTGTTCACCTTCAAATCTTACCCCCAGTCATCTGAATAACTTCTAATCACTGGATCTACAAGCCTCATCCAGGCCCTCCGACATCCACTCACATGGTGGAGCAATGTTTGAGTCTCCGCCTGAGAACCAGATTATTGATTTGAATCATGGAAAACTATGTTGGAAAGTTACAACAGAGCAGCTGCTGAGATAATCCACAACCTGTAATACTCCGCGCTGATGGCTGTAGCCATGTGTTTTCAACTGAATTGACTCCAGCTTGTAGACTGCTCCACAAGCACAGCGGCACAAATTCCCATATAAGGCAGGAGGACCCTTTCTAACCTCCTTCCTCGTCCTCCTCCTCCACCCCATAAGTCCTTTACAGAGACTAGCTCATACTGCACACTTAACCTCCCTAAGACGCACACTAACACAACCTGATTTTATGAAGAGATGGAAATAGTTAAACCTGGAACATTAAAGCGTGATTTGGTGGGAGTGGATCATTATAAGCCAGATAGAGAACTAATTTATCTCTTCCAGATTAGATTTAATTCTCAAATGGGTCAAAATGTCAGTTTGCCTTGGTTATGCAGATTGTTTTCAGTAACTGGGCAGTGAATTTTTTTATAGTGAAGTCAACAGTGGTTGGCAGAAAATGTTAAACGTATATTGCACATAAAGGGAGTTGCCTTTTAAAGAAATTGTGATTGTGAACTACAGGTTTACAGCAAGCAAGTGAGCAAAAGTTTTATGTTCTAATTTTTTTTCTTCTCCTTAAAACCTTGAAACTTTTTACAGAAGACACTCTGCAAATAGAAAAGTTGGACGTCACAGCCATGCATGGGATGCTTTTTTTGTTTGTTTTTATGTGGGTCATGTTCAGGTGGTGGTTTATTTTGAGCTGTCCCAGAAATTTCAGGA